>NW_028290092.1:0-44034 GCF_059628265.1 Tinamus guttatus
ATCCCAACACACACACATGCCAACACAAAGGCCTATTTTACCACAACACAGTCACACAGACACTCCAGATGAGCCTTAAGACATTGAAATACAACTGCTGATAGCAAACAAAGTGCCAGCTAAGGCCAAAATATTGAGGCAAAAGGCGCAAGGCGGGAAAGGGGGCGGCGCAAGGCGGGAAAGGGGGCGGCGCAAGGCGGGAAAGGGGGCGGCGCAAGGCGGGAAAGGGGGCGGCGCAAGGCGACAAGTCAGGGAGAAGGCCCACAGATGACAGCAGTCTTTCCAACCACTCTCAAGCTCCCTTTTCATTAGGGCAGGACCCCTTGTCCTCCCATCTATTTTGTAAAATCTGCAAACACTGCTCTCCCTCTCAAAAAACAAACCATCACCACCACCTGCCTAATCAGCCCATCCCTGCTCCTTAGAAATCCATCAATACATCAAAAGGAAGACACAGGCTCATCAATCACTGCTCCAGGCTACTATTGCCACATTATGCTACTTCCTACTTGCCATAGTGGTAGATGCATGCCAAAACACCAAAGAACAAGAGCAACCTCAAAACCTGAGCAAGAGAACACACAGGTACAACACAGCCCATGGAGAAACACACTGGAACTGCCTGCCCCAGCACATACACAGTCTCCCGGGCAACACCCAAAACATCACTCTCACACACCACTCATCCAGGAGAGGCAACCACACTAGATAGCCTGACGGCACACGCTCAAGACGCACACGCTCAAGACGCACACGCTCAAGACGCACACGCTCAAGACGCACACGCTCAAGACAGCCCAACACCTTCTATCCCTTCACTTAGCTTTCACAGCGCTCAGGGTCACCACAGGACTTTGGGAGCCATCCTTGACAGGCAGATGCATCTTCTTCAGTCTTCTTATTTAGGAGACCTTGTTCACCTCCATCACCTGCCAAACCACAGCACAAGTGGTTGCCTGTGTAAACTGACAGCTCCCACCTCACCCACAAAAACAGTCTGCCCCCAAAGTATCGCTGTCATTCCACTCGCCTGCACTGTGTCAGATCCTCACTCTAGTATCGGGGCTGTGATGACACCTAGAACACACACACAAATCAAGTGACTCATCCATTGAGCAGGGTTGACTACTTCTAGATCAAGCAACACACCCTCCTCTCCAGTCACTCTGCCTCACCTCAACTCCTCAGCTGTGAAGGCAAAAGGTCCATGCAGCACCTGAAAAAGCAGAGGGAAAAGCATATCACTAAGAGGCAATCTGGAAACTCTACTCTACACAAAAAAAGACACGTACACACACCCATGTACACCCATGAGCAAACATGCACACAAACCATCAGGCAGAAAGCCCAAACCCACCACTACACACTCAGATACTCTAGACAAGCCCTACAACATTCAAATAGCACTAGCCATAGCATAAAGAGGATAACTAAGGACAAATGACTGAGACAAAAGATGCAAACAATAAGGAGCCAGAGCCTTGACAAAACCAGTAAGGCGGGAAGGCGGGCGGCGCAAGGCGGGAAGGCGGCGAGAATGCCCACAGATGACAACATTCTCTTTCCAACTACTCTCAAGCTCATTTTCTCATTAGGACAGGACCCCTTGTCTGCCCATCTCTTAAGAAACCTGCAAACACTGCTCTCTATCTGAAAAACAAACCCACCACCTGCCTCACAGACCTCTCCCTGCACCTCAAAAATCAATCAATACATCAAGCAGGCAACACAGGCTAACTAATCACTGCCCCAGACTGCTGCTGTCACATTCCCCTACTTCCTACTTGCCATAGTGCTAGACGCATGCCAAAACAACAAAAAACAAGAGCAACCTCAAGACCCGAGCAAAAGTGCAAAGCTACAACGCACACCACAGCAAGACACTGGAACTGCCTGCCCCAGCAAACCCACACCGACTCCTGGGCAACACCCAAAACACTCAAGCACCACTCATCTGAGAGAGACAACCATACCAGATAGCCTGGCAGCACACACTCAGGACAGCCCAACAACTTCTATCCCTTCACTTAGCTTTCACAGTGCTCAGGGTCACCACAGGGCTTTGGGAGCCATCCTTGACAGGCAGATGCATCTTCTTCAATCTTACTTTGGGTACCCATTTCAACTTCATGAAAGTGAAGTTCAACTTCATAACCTGCCAAAACACAGCACAAGCACCCACCTCCCGTGAGGGTCACCTCCAGTATCAGCTACAAAACAGCCTCCCGCAAAGCACCACCATCACATTACCCACCTGCATCATGTCAAATCCTCACTCTGGTATAGGAGATGCCATGACGTCTGTAACACCTAGAACAAACAAAATTACTAAGTGACTAATCTGCTACACAGAGATGACTAGCCCTAAAACTATTGACACACCAGTATATTCAATTAGTCACCCTCACCTCCAACCCTCATCCGCAAGGAGCAAAGGCTGGCTGGCCACCTGAAGTATCAGAGGAAAAGCAAATCGGCGAGAGGCAGCCGACAACGCCGTCCACACCAAAAAGGGGCGGCCTGTAAAAGCCGAACGCAAGCAGGCGAGAGAGTCGGCAGTAGCCAGACAACACCCCCTTACCATAAGCTCCATTCCCTCTCACGGAGCGATGCTCACCTTGCCCAGGTTCTCTGGAACCCGAGCGACCCGCTCTCTGCATGACACCTGTGAGCAACTGAAAAAAAAAAAAAGTCATCAAGAAAGGCCACAAAGCACAACACCCTCATTTCACCTCTTCTCTAATTCAACTTTTTATTAGGGCAGGAGCCCTTTTCCCCCTGGCCTTTCTGTTGAGAATAAAAGCCTCAGGAGCTGAGCAAAGCACCAAACAGCAACAATATACCATGGAGACACGGGCTGGAGGTGCCTGCCCTAGCCCACCCTCCGCTTTCTCCGGTGCGGGACCCAAAATGCCACCCTCATATCGCTCAAACGAGAGGCATCCGTATTAGACAAGCTGGCACTACACACGCACACACAGCCAAGGCAGCCCAACACCTCCTATTCCTCCAATTAGCTTTGGCGGGGCTCTGGGTCAACGCAGAACTTCAGGAGCCATCCTCAATCGGCAGAAACATCACCTACCATCTTATTTCAGGTGCACCATTCACTACCATCACCTGTCAAACCAGAGAATGAGAGGTCAGCTTGTAACAGCCAGTTCCTGCCTCATCCGCGTAAGCGCTCTCCCCTAAGTACTGCTGTCATTCTGCTCACCTGCACTGTGCTGGATCCCCGCTCCGGTATCAGGGCTATAACAACATGCATGACACCTAAGAACAAACAAAAGTACCAAGTGACTCATCCATTAAGCAGGGATGACTACTCCTAAATCTACTGACACACCGTTCTATCCGGTCACGCTGCCTCACCTCAAATCCTCGGGTGCAAATGCTAGAGGCCTACACAGCACCTGAAAGAAAAGGAAAAGCAAATCACCGAGAGGCAGCCTGACAACACCCCACGGCACACAAATAACCCAAGGCACACATGGAAGCATCCCTTCTCACCTGTTCTGGCTCCTGCCCACGTAGCTTCTCCTCTCAACAACCCTTAGCACGACCTGCAAAAAACAAAGGGAGAGGACACCTCAAGGGGATGACAAAAACCACAACCCCTTCTGCAACAATACCCTGCTACAACACCTTTACCTCTGTGAGCCCGTCCAGAACGACGGCCGATGCTCCGCAGCCGCTACGCCCGCTTCGGCCTCTGGAAAAGGAGAACACGAGGGAACGAGAAGGACGGGACCGGGAGGACAACGCCCGTACGCTAGGCTCCGGTTTCTCTCATGGGCCCACGCTCACCTTGCCGCAATCCTCTGGAATGCGAGCGACCCGCTGGCCCCGTTACTCGGCACCTACGGACACAAAGGAAAGTCATCAAAAAAACCCACAGACAGCAAGACACTCCTTCCAACAACCTTCTAACTCATCTCCTTAGGGCAGGCCCTTTTCTTACTCCTGCTCCTTTGGGAACCCTAGGAATACTGCTCTACATCTCAAAAGAGCAACAATGCCTACCTGCCAGACCCACAGACAAATGTCCCATCCAAAATAAATTGATCAATCAAGTGGATTACTAACACGCTGGCCAATCGCTCCTCCACACCTCTGCTGCCAATCTCTGTGCGTTACTACAGCCCACTCCCAGGGGCAAGGCAGCTCCAGCTGCATACATACAGCCATGCACACGAACATCATTGGACAAACACAAAAAAGTCCTATGCAAAGGAGAGCTATTACTGCACAGAAAATAATGAGGACTAGAAAAATCTAGTGACATCACAGCTGTGTGGCCCTGATGCTTGGCCCAAGCAAGGCAGTCAAATGCCAGCACCCATGTCAAAAATGGGCTAGCAAAGCCAAAGACAGCCATGAAGAAAAGACCTTCAAAAGAGACCTGATGCTGTAACAATGCAGGGAAGACAACCCTGAAAAGGTGCCACAAAGGCACAACAAAGACTGGCCTCCGATGGGAAAGCCAAAGACAGTGGCAAAGATGAATGGCCGCGAAGAGCCAAGAGACTGAGCGGAAGGAATGCCCCCAACCTGTGTTTGCAGCACAAGATGGGATCTGCCGGCACAATGATGACAACTCAGGCCAGGCTAAAATACAAAGGATGCGTGCAGCACTACTGCTGTACAGTTCCAGATGCCTTCTGGAGCCCATATAACAAGAGGAACCTCAAGACCTGAGCAAAACACCCAACAGCTACAACACACACCATAGACACACAGGCTGGAGCTGCCTGCCCGATGCACCCACGCTTTCTCCTCTGAAACACCCAAAATGCCAATTTCACAGACCACTCATCCGCAAGGGGCATCCATGCTAAATGCTCTGGCAACCAAGACAAACACCACCCCCCCCCCCGCCCAAATCACATGCTATCTCTCCACTTAGCTTTGGCAGTGCATGAGGTCACCACAGGACTTCAGAAGTCATTCTTAATTGGCAGAGACATCCCCTTCAATCTTATTTGGGATGTCCTGTTTGTCCTCATCACCTGCTAAACTAGAGCTGGAGCAGCCATCCCTGTGACGGACACATCCCACCTTGATCACCAAAAAAAAAAAAAATCCTCTCTGAAGTACAACTGTCGCTCTGCTTACCTGGACCTTGCCATACGGATGTTGCGGTAGTGGGATTAAGGGCACCTGTGACACCTAGAACAAACAAAATGACCAAGTGACCATTCCACTAGGCAGGGATGATGAGTCCTGGGAGTACTGACACGCTATTTCACATAGTCATTTTACCTCACCTCAAGTCCTCAGCTGTGACTGGCAAAGGGTCAATCAGCACCTGAAAATGAAGAAAAGTAAATCACTGAGAGGCAGTCCAGCAACACCCCACCACCCCAAATGAACTGGACGCATATGGGCAGGCGGGCCCTCTCAGCCCTTCTGCCTCCTTCTGCTGACGCAGCTTCTCTTCTTGGGGGCCCCCAGCCAAATCTGCAAACACTGAGGGAAGAGCACACCCTATGGGGATGACAAAAAAAAGAAAACAAAAAACACACACACCCCCACCAAAAAAAACCCCCAACTCTCCCCCCCCGCCAAAAAAAAAAAAAAAAAAAAAAAAAAAAAAAAAACACACACACACAAACACACCCCCCAAACAGAACAATATCCCATTTCAATAGCTTTACCTCTTCTGCTGGCCCACCAGACCTCTAGCCTACATGCCACAACGGTGAGGCCTGCCACAGCACCTGTAAAAGCAGAACACAAGTGGGCGAGAGAGACATTGGCCTAAAAGCCACCCAAGCCTGGGCTCCGCTTCCTCTCATGGAGCAACGCTTACCTTGCTGTGCTACTCAGGACACAAGGAACCCCCTCTCCGCATTATGTGACACCTCACCACCGCTACATAGGCACAAAGCAAAAAGTCATCAAGAAAGCCAACACTCTCCTTCCAACAACTCCCAAGCTCACCTTCTTACTAAGGTAAGACCCTTCCTTACTCCATTTTTTTTGGGATCCCCCAGGAACACTGCTCTGCATCTGAAAAACCAACAAAACAACCACCACCACAAATACCCAAAAGAACAAAACAAAAACAAAAAGACTCCCAACATCCACTAGCCCCACCAACCAACACTCGCAGACCAAAAAAAAAAAAATCAATACATCAAGCAGATTACACACAGGCTGATCGACCACCACTCTGATCCAACACGGTCACACTCCGCATGCTACTGTGGCCAATACCCACAAGCGAGACAGCTCCATTCCCAAACTTACAGGCACACAGAAATACCAGACAAATAGAGGAAAGCTCTACACAAAAACATCTAGTACCACGTGGGAGCTACTTAGGACAAGAGTCCTATGACATTAGGACTGCGCAGTCTCGATGCTCAGCTCAAGATTGGAAAAATTCATAATGCAAATGCCTGTGTCAGAAAGGGCTGGCAAAGCCAGAAACCGTGAGGTGGAAGTCAACGGCTAAAGGTTTGAGGCTGTGACGACGGGGGCAAAGACAACCCCGGAAGGGTGCCGGGAGGGCGTGAAACAACACCGGCCTCCACGGATGACAAAGTGGCCGATAAGGCCTCAAAGACGGTTACGAAGATGACTGGCTGCCAGAGGCCACGAGACAGTCCGAGGGATGGAATGTGCCTTAACTGCGTTTGCAGTACAAGATGGAATCTGCTGGCACGAGAATGATCACCATGACTCACGCCAGGCAGAAAGGCAAAGGATGCCTACAGCACTACAGCTGCACAATTCAGGATATATTCTAGAACGTGAAGAACAAGATACATTTCAGAAAGGGGCCAGCAAAGCCATAGAGAGCGATGCAGAGGAGGCCAGCTAGAAAGATCCAATGCTGCGATAATGCAGGGAAGACAACTCTGAAAGTATGCTGGGAAGGTACAATACAAGATTGGCCTCCAAAGAGGAAAATGCAGTCAATAAGGCCTCAAAGACGATCGTCAGGATGAATGTCTATAGATGGCCAAGACCAAGAGTCAGAGGCAGAGATCGCCCCTTAGCTACGTTCACAGCGCAAGACGGGATCTGCTGGCACCGTGATGATTACTCAGACCGCTCTGAAAGACAAAGGATGCCTACGGCACTACTGTTGAAACAGTGCCAGATGCGTTCTGGACCCCAAAGAACAAGAGCCACCTCAAGATCTGAGCAAAACAGCACACAGCTACAACACACACCCTTGAGACATGGACTGGAGCTGCCTGCCCTAGCAAACCCACCCTTTCTCCTCTAAAGGACCCAAAACACCAGCCTCGCACACCAATCACATCCTTTACCATTCTACCTTACTTTTCAAGGCTCTGGATCACTGCTGGGCAACCAGAGAAAGTCTCAAAAACATCTAGATCTCTTGCAATTTTCCTGGGATGTGCCTTCATCGTGGGCTAAATCAGAGCATGAAAAAAACAAACAGACAAAAGACTAATAGATATAAAAAATACAACTGGAGACTCAGGACCCCTAAATACCCTACATTAAGACACTAATCCAAGAGAAAGAAAAAAGAAAAAAAAAAAACACAAATAAAAAAACCCTCTAGAACTCCTACCAGCTCACAGCTCCATTGATGCCCTTCAACAGTCTTATTGTGCAAAATACCTATTCTTCTCCAAAAGCAAGGATAAATACTCCTGAAGAACTTTAATCCATCAACAGTTGCTATCCTCCAAGACCCTTCAAGCCCTGCACTCCCAGAGCAAAGCAAGAGCAGAATGAGCTGCTCAACCCCCCAGCCCTGGGCTTATGTAGCCCTCAGTCGTTCGCTGCCCTACCCAGCAGCCCTTGCAAAGGGAGGGGCCCGCTAATCACAGCCATAAATACAGGCAGGGGGGCCAACCTGTGGGTCTTCCTTCCCTAGGAAAAGTAGGGAGTGTAGGAGAGAGAAATGCTGCAGTGATGAAACAGACCCTTGACAGGACTACTGAGACTGCAGCTCCTGTGTTCAGAATATCAAAAGGTCTGTTATTAAAATTCTTTTTATCCTACCTACTACTAGAGTGTGCATTGAAAGAGTTTTATTGCGGGGAGAGGAGACCAAAAGAATTATTAGGGGGCAAAACCAAAGAAGCTTGCAGGGAGAAGAGAGAACACCCACTGGAGGATAAGGAGAGCTACTGGGAGAAGAAAAAAATGTATTTGGAGGAGAGAGGAAAAGAATGCAGGGGAAGAGAAAGATTTATTAAGTGAAGAAAAAGAATTAGTGAGTACAGAGAAAAAGTTAGGAATAAAGGGAGTGAAAAAAGAGAGCTGTGAGTGAGAAAGAGATTTGCTGGTGGATTAAAAAAAAAAGAGCAAGTAGGCATCAAGAACGGTTGTCACTAGTGGGGGAAATAAGAGAGTCGTTAGCAGGGGAATTAAAAATTATGAGTGGGCGAGAAAGAACATGATTAGCAGGAGAGGAAGAGCATTATGAGTAGAAGAGAATGATAATGAGGAGGAGGAGATAAAGAGAACTATCGTGGAGGGAGAAAAAGAACTATTAGCGGGAGAAGAGAAGAAATATTTGGCACGAGACAGATTTATAAGCTGAAGAGAGAGGTTAATTATGGGCAGATAAAGAGAATTATTTGGTGTCGAGACAAAGACTTATGAGGAGGCAGAAAAGAAAATGTTGGGGGAGAGCAAGAGAAAATTATGAGGAGATGAGAAAGAATTAAGAAGGGGTGAGCAGAAGAATCATTAGTGAAAGTGACAAAATCATTAGAGGAAGAATAAGAGATTTCGTAGCAAGATAGAGAAGTTTTGGGGGGAAGAGCAAGAGAATGATTAGTGCGAGAGAAAGATTTATTGTGGGGAGGGGAAGAGGGGCATTTTGGCAGGAGAGGAAGAGGTTTTTACAGCAAATAGAGAATTATTAGCGGGAGGGCGAGACACGTTCAGGAGAGAAATTTGAGTAAAACAGGGAATTATGAGCATGAAAGGAAGAGAATTATTAGCTGAAGAGGAAATTATATGGGAATGGAAATATGAATAGCATGATTAGCAGGAATAAAGGGAATTATTAGATGGAGCAAAACAATAGGAGAATAGAAAGAAATATATTAGGGGCCAAGAAAGGGAACTATTTGCAGAAGAAGAGGAGAATTTATAGGTGGAGAGCAGGAGAATTATTAGCGAGAGAGAAAAGGAATAGTAAGCAGGAGAGGAAGATAAATAAGAACAGAGAGGGAAACAGGATGATTGGCAGGAGATGAAAGGGAGTATTAGGGAAATAGGAAGAAAAATATTATTGAGGAGAGGGAGATAATTATTAGGGAAACAGAAAGAAAATTCTTAATTGGGGAAGAAGATAATAGGAGCAGAAAAGAAGTATTGCAGGAGCAGAAGTGAATTAGTGAGAGAGGAAGGGATTTTTTTCAGGGAATAGAAGAATTATTTCTATTGAGGTAATAGAAAATTTATTAGGGGAAGGAAATTTATTAGGGGGACAGAAGGAGAATTATTAGGAGAGTAGGACTATTAGTGAGAGAGAAGGGAATTGTTAGCAGGATAGAAATCATATTTTTATGGGAAGAGTAGGAGAAGTATTAGCGGGATAGAAAGGTCATTATTAGTGAGAGAGGAGGAGAATTGTTATCGGGAACAAGAGAGAATTATTGCCGGGACAGGGAAATTTTTAGTGAAAAGATGGAAAGAGATTAGTGGGAGAGGAAGATAAGTAGTAGGAACAGGGAGAGGGAAATATTAGTATGAGAGAAAGGGAATTAATAGGAGCAGAGAAAGCATGTAATTAGCATGAGAGAAAGGGCAATGTTACTGGGCAAGAAGATAATTATTAGGGAAACAGGAATAAAATTATTGGCTGGAGAGAAAGGGAATTATTAGGGGAATGGGAAGAAAATACTTGGCGGGGGAAGAAGGGAATTCTTGGCGAGAAAGAACAGCCAAGAATTAGCGGGAGAGAACGGTGATGAATTTCAGGGCAGCTTTAATGGAGAGGAAGATGATGACTAGGAGATGAAAAAGGGAAATATTGACGGGAGAGGAAGAGAATTATTACTGGGACAGGAGAAGATATATTAGCGGGTGAACAACAGTATATGGGAATAAAGTATTATTAGCAGGAGGGATGGAAAAGCATTACCAGGAAAGAAAGAAAATTTAGTGGAATAGGAAAGAAAGTATTAGTGTGAGAGAACGAATAAGTTGTGGATGAGAAAGCAAATAATTAATGGGAGAGAAAGGGAAAGATTTGCAGGAGAGAAACAGAATTAATATGAGCAGAGAAAGTGAAATTTTAGGAGGTGTGAAAGATTTATTAGCCACTTAAGAAGTTGATGGGTGGCGGGAGAGGAGAAGAATTATTATTGGGAGAGAAAGAAAATTATTAGCCAAATAGGAATAGAATTATGCATAAAAGAGGAACAAAATTATTAAGGGAATAGGAATGTAATTCTGAGGGGGAGAGGAAGAGAGAAAGATATTTTGGAGGAATAGAAAGAGAATTATTAGTGAGAAAGAAAATTATTAGCAAATAGGAAGACATTTATTAGTGCAATAGGAAGAGAATTATTTGTGCAAGGGGAAGGGAATTGTTAGGAAGAGAATTATTAGGGGAATGGAAATGGAATTATTAGTGGGAGAAAAAGGGATTTATTAGCTGTAGAAAAGATAGTTAATGGAAACAGAGAAAAAGAAATAAAGGGGCAAGAAAGGAATAACTGGCAGAGAGCAAGGGAATTATTGGCTGGAGAGAAAGAGCATTAATAGCTATAGATAGGAGAGTAGGAGTAGAAGTATTACGGGTATAGGAAGAGAATTATTAGCAGGAGAGAAGTATGAGCTGAAAAGAATTTATAAGGAAATAGAAAGGGAATTATTAGCGAGAGACAATGTGAATGATTAGTGTGAGATAAGGCTGAGTATTAGAGGAATAGGAGAAGAAATGTAGGAATAGGGAACTTAGCAGGAGAGGAAGAGAAATACTAGTGGTAGAAGAAGACTAATTTTAGGGGAATAGATAGAGAGTAATTAATACGAGGGAAAGAAAGGTATTGGGGGAGAGAAAAACAGTTATTCACAGGAGGGAAACAGAATTATTAGGGGAATAGGAATGAAATTATTATCAGAGAGAAAGACAGTAAGGAACAGGAGAGGAAAATTTTTAGGGGAATAGGAATAAAAGTACTAGTTGTAGAGAAAGAGAAGGACAAGGGGAACAGAATTAATTGCTTGAGAGAAAGAATTATTAGGGGAATGGGAAGAAAATTAGCAGCAGATACAGAAGCACTAAGAAATAGGAAGGGAATTCTTAGCGGGAATTTCTGTTCTTAGAAATAGAATTTTTTATCGGTAGAGAATGATGTTTTAGCGGGAGAAATAGAGATTTTTTTTTTAGGCCTATCAAAAGAGAATTATTACCTGAAGAGAAAGAAAATAGAGAATAAGCCTAAAATTCTTAGTGGAAGGGAAAAAAGTATTAGGGGGAGAGGAAGAGAATTCTTGAAGAGAAAGATAGTGGGAAAGGTAGAGAAGTACTGGGGGAGAAGGATTAGTGGGCAAATAAGAGAAGTATTAGAAGTAGAAGAAGAGAAGAATTAGCCAGAGAGGAATAGAATTATTAGGGGATCAATAAGAATAATTAACTGGAGTAAAATATA
This sequence comes from Tinamus guttatus, assembly GCF_059628265.1. Classification (NCBI taxonomy): domain Eukaryota; kingdom Metazoa; phylum Chordata; class Aves; order Tinamiformes; family Tinamidae; genus Tinamus; species Tinamus guttatus. Next base: position 11,607 of record NW_028290092.1, read on the forward strand.
GTTATTAGGAAATGAGAAGAAAATTATTAGTTGGAGAGGAAGAGATTTATTAGCAGGAGAGGAAAAGAAGTATTAGGGGAGGGGTAATAAAATTATTAGAGGAAGGGGAAGAGAATATTTGGGGGAATAGAAAGGGAGTTTAGCGGTAGAGAAAGAAATCTTTTAGGGCTACAAAAAGAGAAGTATTAGCTCAAGACAAGTGAAATTATGAGAAAAATAAAATTATTAGCAGGAGGGAAAGAGAAGTGGTAGTGGGAGAAGAAGATAATTCTGAACAGGAGAGGAAGAGAATTGTTGTGGGAAACAGATTTATTAGCAGGAGAAGTTTTGCTGGGCAAAGAGGAGAAGATGTAGCCAGAGAGGAAGAGAAGTATTAGGGAGAATAAAGAGTGGTGTTTTTTTGTTTTTTTTTTTTTTTTAACTGGAGTAAAAGCTTAGTAGTGGGAGAATAGGAATAAAATTATTAGTGGGAGAGAAAGATTTATTAGAGGGAGAGGAAGACAGGTATTAGGGAAATGGTAATAATATTTTGAGCGGGAGAGGAAAAGACGCAGGGGGATAGAAAGGGAGTTTTTAGGGAGAAAGAACTTCGAGGGCTATAGAAACAAATATTAGCTCAAGAGAAGGAAAATGGTGTCTATAAGGATAAAATTATTAGCGGGAGGGAAACAAATATTAACGGGAGAGGAAGAGCATGCTTAAGGGAAGAGGAGGAGAATTATTGTGGGTGAGGTAGAGAATTGTTAGTGTGAGAGGAAGCCAATGTTCAGGGCGATAGGAAGAGAATTATCAGAGGAATAGTATATAGTCGGGCAGTAGTGAGAGTATTTTTGGCGGGACAGGAAGGGAATTGTTAAGGGAATAGAAAGGGAATTTTGAGAGGAATACGGAGAGAATTTTTAGGGGAGTAGGAAGAAAATCATCAGAGTAGGAAGACAAGCGTTAGTGGGAGCGGAAAAGAATTCCGAAAAGGAGAGTGAGAGAATGATAATAGGAAAAATAGAGAACTATTAGCTGGAATGGAAGTATTAGTGGGAGATGAGAAGAATTAGCCAGAGAGGAGGAGAATTATCAGGGGAATAAAAAGAGAATTTTTAACAGAAGTATAACGTAAATATTGGGAGAATTGGGGGGAATAGAATTATTAGCAGGAGAGAAAGATTTATGAGGGGCGTGGTAGTAGAAACAGAAGCATCAAAAGTTCCACAAACTTAAGGAAAAATTCCTCAACGGTGAGGGTGATGGAACACTGGAACAGGCTGCCCAGAGAGGTTGTGGAGTCTCCTTCTCCGGACATCTTCAAAACCTGCTTGGACGCAGTCCTGTGCCACGTGCTCTAGGTGACCCTGCGTGTGCAGGGGGGTTGGACTAGATGACCTCTAGAGGTCCCTTCCAACCTTAAGCATTCTGTGATTCTAGGGTAGTAAAATTCTTAGCAGGAGGGGAAAAGAATTTTTAGGGGAATAGAGGGAGTTTTTAGGGGCACAGAAAGAGAAGTTTTAGGGCTATGAAAAGAATTATTACCTCAAGAGAAACAAAATGAGGAGGAGAATAAGAATAAAATTGTTACCAGAAGGAAAGAACAGTATCAGCGAGAGGAGAGAATTCTTAACGGAAGAGGGAGAGAGTAATTTTCTACCCTCCCCACTATCATTATCTGGAGAGAAAGAGGATTATCAGGGGAATAGAAAGGGAATCCTTAGGGGAACAGGAAGAAAATGATCAGGGGAATATGAAGAGAATTATTAGGAGAATAGCAAGACAATTATAAGGGGGAATAGGAAGAGATTTATTAGTGAGAGAGGAGGAGAACCATTAGGAGAATTAGAAGGGAATCGTTAGCGGAATAGGAAGAGAATTACTATCGGAAAAGAAAGAAAATGATTAGTGGGAGAGTAAGAGGATTCTTAATAAGTGGAAGATAATTATAGTGTGAAAAGTAGAGAATTATTAGCGGGAGAAAGAAGTATCAGCTGTAGAGGAAGGGATTTAGTAGCAGAATAGGAAGAGAACTTTTAGAGGAATAGGAAGAGAATTATCTGTGGAATAGGAAGAAAATTATTAGCGGAGGAGAAAGAGAATTATCAGAAAAATAGAAAGAGAATTAGTGTAATAGTAGGAGTATTAATAGGGGAAGATGAAGAGAATCGTGAGGGGAATAAGAGGAGAATTATTAACGGGAGAATAGGAGAAGTATTTGGTGGGAGAAGAGGACAAGAATTAGCCAGAAAGGAAGGAAAGTACTAGGAGAACAAAAAGAATTTTAATGGGACTAAATAAGTACTGGGAGATGAGGAATAAAATTATTAGCGGGAGAGGAAGAGATTTATTAGCGGGAGAAGAAGAGAATTATTAGGAGAATAGGAAGACAATTATTAGCAGAATCGGAACAAAATGATCAGGGGATTAGGAGAATTTTCATCATGGGAATAGAAGAGATGTATTAGCGGGAAAGTAAGAGAATTATTAGGGGAAGAGGAAGGGTATAATTAGCAGAATACAAAGAATTATTAGTGGGAGTGCAAGAAAATTTAGAGGAATATAAAGGGAATTATTAGGGGAACGGGAAGAGAATTATTAGCGTGACTAGGAGAATTATTAGAGGATTAGAAAGGGAATTCTTAGAGGAATAGGCAGATTATTGGAATAGTAAGAAATTGGTTATCAAAATAGGAAGAAAAGCATGAGTGGGAGAGAAGGATAATTCTTAACAGAAAAGGAAGAGAACTACAGTGGGCAAAGAAGAGAAGTATTAGCTGGAGAAGAGGAGAATTAATAGTGGAATAAAAAGAATCATTAGAGGATTAAGTAAAAAATTATCATAGTAATTGGAATAGAATTCCTAATGGAATAGGAAGAGAATTAACGGGAAAATGGGAAGAGAATAATTAGTGTAATAGGAGGAGCATTATTAGCAGGAGAGGAAGAGAAGTATCGGGGAATAGGCAGATAATTATCAGAATAGTAAAAAAAAAAAAAAAAAAAGTTATAGAAATAGGAAGAAAAGTATTAGCGGGAGAGGAACATAATTCCTAACGAGAGGAAAACAACTACAGTGGAAAAAGAGGAGCAGTATTAGCCAGAGAGCAAGAGAATTAATAGTAGAATAGGAAGAGAATTATTAGAGGAACAGGAAGAAAAATATCACAGGAATAGGAAAAAAAAATTAATGGAATAGGAAGAGAATGAAGTGGAGTAAAATAGGGAGAGTAGGAATAAAAATATTAGCTGGAGAGGAAGAGATTTATTTGTGGGGAATTTGGGAAATGCGGTATTAGGATCACGATGATAAAATACTTGGCATGCGTGGAAGAATTGTTTGAAAGCAGGAACCGAGAGAAAAACTAGGGCCTAACAGAAGTTTTGGCATTACAAAAGCTTGCTTGGGGGTGATACGCAGTTACCGCTTTCGGAATGGTTGGTACGCATGGACTCTGCTTCTCCACGGTTCCCTGGGCGTCACAATCTGCCCTCCTCGCAGCGGCAAAGGGGAGTAACGGAGGCTGGAGCGGAGCGAAGATACCGCGGCCAAACTCTGTGGTGCTCCCTGTGCTGGGCCACTGATGAGCTGCACGGTAGCTGTCCGATGGGAGATATACAATAACATGTCAGGTGCTGAGCCAGCAAAGGTGGCAAATTGCTCCTTTCGGATGAACTTTGCTTAAACTTTGCTTATTATAATGTCCAAATGCACCTCCATCCCAAAAGTTACCCGCCTCCAAGATACGACTGCTCCTCACTGAGCACATGCTATAGATTTTCAATTGACTGTACGTTTAAATGAAGGCGAGAAACTTTTTTTTTTTTACCAATCAATAACAATATTAAGTATGACTCTAGTCACTCAAGCTCCACCTGAATATAAAGAAAAGTATAAAAGGTGAACTCAGGAGGAAAAAGCAGTGGGGAGGAAATCGTCGTAACTCCTGAGTCTGTCGATGGGCTGACCCCCTTTCTTCCCCTGGGGTCGGGATGCCGCCTGAGGAGACTCGAGACTGACGGCCCTCTCCCATCTTCTGGGGTGAGCGATGACTGCACGTTTGTATGGAGCATGTTCAGAGCTAGCTAAAAACCCCACGCTGTAGTACAGAATTTCCTGTACTGACACCCGAAACCTGCTTTGAAAATGTTGCATTTGAATAAATCGTGCTGTTTGTGAACTCCGCTTGTTTGGGGGGCATGATTGGACCTACCGTTGACAGACCATTCGTGAATCTGATACTGCCGGATACGAGCTTAGAGCCGATCGTGCTATTTGGGAACTCGATTAGCACCTAGGAAGGCGATCGGGCCTACGGTCCACCGACCGTTTGTGAATCGGATACCGCCGGAGTCGGGCGTATAGCTAAAACGGTATTTGATATCTCCTTCCCTCGCTGCCGCTATGGCTTTCCGAGTGCAGCATTTTACAGCATGATAGTAAAAAACTATTTTGGGGGATAGAAAGGGAGTTTTTAGCGTTTATGAAAAATTTTAGGGCTATAAGAAGAGAGTTTGTAGCTCAAGAGAAAGAAAATGATAAGGAGAAGAATGAAATTATTAGTGGGAGGGGAAGAGAACTATTAGTAGCAGAGAGAATTCTTAACAGAAGAGGAAGAGAATGATACTGGGAAAGGTAGAAAATTATTAGTGAGAGAAGAGGAGAAGCATTAGCCAGCGAGGAAGAAAATGATTAGCAAAATAGGAAGACAGTGATCAGGAGAATAGGAGGAGATTTATTAGTGGGAAGGGGAAGAGAATTATTAGCAGAATGTGAGGAAAGTGATCAGAGAAACAGAAAAGAATTCTTAGGCAAAGAGGAAGATAATGACGAGCGGGAGAGGATTCTTAAAAGAGGAGGAAGAGAATTAAAGTGGGAAAAGCAGAGAATTATTAGCGGGAGAGGAAGAGAATTCCTAGCAGAATAGAGCATTATGAGAGGAACAGGAGTAAAGTTATTAACATAATAAGAGAATTATTCAGGAAAATAGGAAGAAAATAATTAGTGGAATAAGAGGGGAATTATTAGCAGGAAGAAAGAATTTTTAGAGGAATAGGAAAACAATTAGAAGAGGAAGATAACGATTAGGACAATAGGAAGAAAATGATTAGCAAAATAGTAAGAAAATGACTATCAGAGTAGGAATAAATGTATTAGTGGGAGAGGAACAGACTTTACAGCAGAGCAAGACAATGACAGTGGGGAAATACAGAGAATTATTAACTAGAATAGAAGAGAAACATTAGTGGGAGGAGAAAAATTAGACAAAGCTGAAGAGAATTATTAGGGGAAGAAAAAGAGAATATTTAACTGGAGTAAAAGGTATGTATTAGAGGAGTAGGAAAAACATTATTAGCAGGAGAGGAAGAAATTTGAGCTGGGAGCCAAAGGGAATGACTTGGGAAATAAAATTATCACCTGGTGTGAAAGTGAGTTATTGGGAGAATGGGGTAGAATTATTAGCGTGAGCAGAAGGAAATAATTAGGGGGATAAAAAGAGAGAATTCCTACCTGCAGTGGAAGAGAATTTTTGGGAGAATAAAATAATTAGAGAGAGAAAATGAGATTTATTAGCAGGAGACCAAGAGAATTATGAGGGAGATGGGAAGATAATTATTACCAGGAAAAGAGGGGAAGTATTAGCTGGAGAGGACAAGCGTTATTAGGGGAATAAAGAGAGAATTATTATCTGGCATGGAAAAGACTTATTGGGCAAAGAGGAATGAAATTATTACTGGGAGAGGAAGAGAATTATGGGCAGGTGAGGAAGAGAATGATTAGGGGAATAAAAAGAAAATTATTACCTGCAGTCAAAGAGAATTATTAGGAGAACAGGAATAACATTAATAGTGGGAGAGGACAAGATTTATGAGCCGCACAGGAAGAGATTTATTAGGGGAATAAAAGAGCTGTTGAACTAAAAGGAGGAGCTAAACAAGTAAGGGGAACTGTAAGGGTCTCAGTTACATCATTGTCTACCAATCAGGAGCCTGCACAGTGACATCACTAACTGCCACAATCATATAAATGTGCTGCATGCAAGCTAATAAACGAGCAGGATCCTTTAACTCCCATTGAGTGGGTGTCCTGACTCCGGCCGACCTCCTACAGGGGGACACGGAGGAATATGAGGGACATGGGAGACATGGGGGGACACTGGGGACATGGGGGAACATGGTGGGACTCGGAGGACATGGAGGAACATGGGGACACACGGAGGGACACATGGAGGGAACACTGGGGGACACAGGGGATATGGAGGGACACGGTGGGATATGGAGGAACATGGAGGGACACAGGGGACATGGAAGGACACACGGGGACACACTGAAGGACACACAGGGGACACATGGGGGATACTGGGAGACACATGGAAGGACACACGGGGACACGCAGGGGACACACGGGGACACGCAGGGGACACTCAGGGGACACAAGGACACACACGGGGACACACGGAGGGACATGCAGGTGACACAGGGGACACCCGGGGACATGCGGTGCCACTCCTGGCGTCCCCGGGCGCCAGCGGCTCCCGCGCCGCCTCGTGCAGCAGCCCCAGAGGCTCTCGCAGCGCAGCCAGGATGCCGGGTGCCAGTGCAGCCCCGCGGCGGCCTGCGGCAGGGATGGGCCAGCGCGGCCCCAGGGACCCAACGGCCCCGTGTCCCTGCGCGGTCCCCCAAAGCCCCCACGTTACCCCATTCCCCCCTGGATCCCCATCCCCCCATGTCCCCGTGTCTCTCCCATGTCCCCATCGCCCCCCTGTGTCCCTGTCCCCCCGTGCTCCCCCCCTTGTCCCCACATGCTCCAGGCGGCTCCTCAGGCCCTGACTAATCCTGTCACTGCCCAGGGCACCGCTGAGGCCCCCCAGGAGCCGCTGCAGCCCCGGCTGCTCCTGCAAAGGCTTCAGGCGCCGCCTGCGGGGGGAGATTAACGGCGGGGCCTTAACGAGCCCCTTTGTTAACTCCCTCATTAAGCCCCCCCCATTAATGAGCTCCTTCATTAACCCCCCCCCCCATTAACGAGCCCCTTCATTAATCCCCTCATTAACCCTACCTCGTCAGCCGGCCCCCTCATTAACCCCCCCCATTAACCCTCCCTCGTTAACGAGCCCCCTCATTAACCCCCACCCATTATCCCCCGCCCCCTCACTAACCCCCCCCTGGATCCCGTTTTCCTACCCGGTAGCTCCAGCCCCAGCTCCATGGTCTGCGCTGGGGCACGGGGGGGGTCCCAATGTCCCCCTGCGTGTGACACCAGCCCCCCCCCCGTTACCCCAATGTCCCCCTGCGGGTGTCACCAGACCCCTCGTTACCCCAAGGTCCCCCTGTGGGTGACACCAGCCCCCCCCGTTACCCCAATGTCCCCCTGCGGGTGTCACCAGCCCCCTCGTTACCCCAATGTCCCCCTGTGGGTGACACCAGCCCCCCCGTTACCCCAATGTTCCCCTGGGGGTGTCACCAGACCCCTCGTTACCCCAAGGTCCCCCTGTGGGTGACACCAGCCCCCCCCGTTACCCTAATGTCGCCCTGGGGGTGTCACCAGCCCCCTCGTTACCCCAATGTCCCCCTGTGGGTGACACCAGCCCCCTCGTTACCCCAAAGTCCCCCTGTGGGTGACACCAGCCCCTCTCCGTTCCCCTAATGTCCCTCGTGGGTGACACCAGCTCCCCCCTGACCTGGGGCCGCCGCCATCGCTGCCGCTGCCTGCGCCCTCAGCTTCCGGCGACCCGCCCCTTCCGCCGCGCGTTGCCCCCGGCGACGGCTCCGCCAATCGCGCGCGTTGCCCCTAGCGACGGCTCCGCCAATGGCGGCGCGTTGCCACCGTTGCAGGGGGGTCACTGAGAGGACATGGGGGGTCACGGGGTAACCGCGGGGCTCCTGCGCTGTCGTCGCTGTCACCGGTGACGTCATTGAGGGTTCCCCAGGTGCAGTACCGAGCTTCGGACTGGCAGCAGTGAGCCCTCCCGATGCTCTGCGCATGCGTGTCCCTCCGCTGGCTGTTGCAGTACCGATTTTCGAACACGCGATGACAGCAGTGAGCCAACCCGACGCTCTGCGCACGCGCAACCTCCAACTCCCTGTTGCAGTACCGACGTTCGGACACGAGATGGCACGCGATGGCCATCTCCTAACTCCATGCTATCACTAACGTACACGTCCTGCATTTCTTTCAGCAGGAAAACACCAAAAACCCTTTTTCTCATCCCACCCAAAAAGTGTGCCCAGCATGTGTTGGCACTGCTTCACACTTCCCTTGGCATGCTCTTTACAGCCTCACTCCAAATGGGGCTCTGCGCTTCTTCCCTCGCTGAACTCCACGCTTACACTAAAGGGCTCTTACAGCATTCGTTTCGGGAGCAAAACAGAAACAACCCAGTTTCTCATCCCAGGCACAAATTGTGCCCAGCATGAGTGTTGGTGCTGCTTCACACTTCCCTTGGAATGCTCTTTACAGCGTGACTCCAAATGGGGCTCTTTACAGTCTCAATTCAAATGGGGCTCTGCGCTTCTTCCATCCCTAAACTGCATGCTAACACTAAAGCACACTTCCAGTATTCCTTGTGGCAGCAAAACAGAATCAATCCTGTTTCTCATCCCAGCCACAAAGTGTGCCCAGAATGAGTCTTGGCACTGCTTCACACTTCCCTTGGAATGCTCTTTACAGCGTGACTCCAAATGGGGCTCTGCGCTTCTTCCCTCGCTGAACTCCATGCTTACACTAAAGCGCGCTTCCAGCATTCCTTTCGGCAGCAAAACAGAATCAACCCTGTTTCTCACCCCAGCCACAAAGTGAGCCCAGCATGAGTCTTGGCACAGCAGAACACTTCCCTTGGCATGCCCTTTGCAGCCTCACTCCAAACGGGGCTCTCCGCTTCATCCATCCCCTAACTCCATACTAGTACCAACGGGCTGCTAAAGCGTTTCGCAGAAAACACCAAGGAACCTGTTTCTCACTCCGAGCACAAAGTGTGCACAGCACGAGTCTTGGCACAGCAAAACACTTCCCTTGGCATGCCCTTTGCAGCCTCACTCCAAACGGGGCTCTCCGCTTCATCCATCCCCTGACTCCATACTAGCACCAACGGGCTGCTAAAGCGTTTCGCAGAAAACACCAAGGAACCTGTTTCTCACTCCAACCACAAAGCGTGCGCAGCACGAGTCTTGGCACAGAAGAACACTTCCCTTGGCATGCCCTTTGCAGCCTCACTCCAAACGGGGCTCTCCGCTTCATCCATCCCCTGACTCCATACTAGCACCAACGGGCTGCTAAAGCGTTTCGCAGAAAACACCAAGGAACCTGTTTCTCACTCCAAGCACAAAGTGTGCGCAGCACGAGTCTTGGCACAGCAAAACACTTCCTTTGGCATGCCCTTTGCAGCCTCACTCCAAACGGGGCTCTCCGCTTCATCCATCCCCTGACTCCATACTAGCACCAACGGGCTGCTAAAGCGTTTCGCAGAAAACACCAAGGAACCTGTTTCTCACTCCAAGCACAAAGCGTGCGCAGCACGAGTCTTGGCACAGCAAAACACTTCTCTTGGCATGCCCTTTGCAGCCTCACTCCAAACGGGGCTCTCCGCTTCATCCATCCCCTGACTCCATACTAGCACCAACGGGCTGCTAAAGCGTTTCGCAGAAAACACCAAGGAACCTGTTTCTCACTCCAAGCACAAAGCGTGCGCAGCACGAGTCTTGGCACAGCAAAACACTTCCTTTGGCATGCCCTTTGCAGCCTCACTCCAAACGGGGCTCTGCGCTTCATCCATCCCCTGACTCCATACTAGCACCAACGGCCTGCTAAAGCGTTTCGCAGAAAACACCAACAAACCTGTTTCTCACTCCAAGCACAAAGCGTGCGCAGCACGAGTGTTGGCACAGCAGAACACTTCCCTTGGCATGCCCTTTGCAGCCTCACTCCAAACGGGGCTCTCCGCTTCATCCATCCCCTGACTCCATACTAGCACCAACGGGCTGCTAAAGCGTTTCGCAGAAAACACCAAGGAACCTGTTTCTCACTCCAAGCACAAAGCGTGCGCAGCACGAGTCTTGGCACAGCAAAACACTTCCTTTGGCATGCCCTTTGCAGCCTCACTCCAAACGGGGCTCTCCGCTTCATCCATCCCCTGACTCCATACTAGCACCAACGGGCTGCTAAAGCGTTTCGCAGAAAACACCAAGGAACCTGTTTCTCACTCCAAGCACAAAGCGTGCGCAGCACGAGTCTTGGCACAGCAAAACACTTCCTTTGGCATGCCCTTTGCAGCCTCACTCCAAACGGGGCTCTCCGCTTCATCCATCCGCTGGCTCCATACTAGCACCAACGGGCTGCTAAAGCGTTTCGCAGAAAACACCAAGGAACCTGTTTCTCACTCCAAGCACAAAGCGTGCGCAGCACGAGTCTTGGCACAGCAAAACACTTCCTTTGGCATGCCCTTTGCAGCCTCACTCCAAACGGGGCTCTGCGCTTCATCCATCCCCTGACTCCATACTAGCACCAACGGGCTGCTAAAGCGTTTCGCAGAAAACACCAAGGAACCTGTTTCTCACTCCAAGCACAAAGCGTGCGCAGCACGAGTCTTGGCACAGCAAAACACTTCCTTTGGCATGCCCTTTGCAGCCTCACTCCAAACGGGGCTCTCCGCTTCATCCATCCCCTGACTCCATACTAGCACCAACGGGCTGCTAAAGCGTTTCGCAGAAAACACCAAGGAACCTGTTTCTCACTCCAAGCACAAAGCGTGCGCAGCACGAGTCTTGGCACAGCAAAACACTTCCTTTGGCATGCCCTTTGCAGCCTCACTCCAAACGGGGCTCTCCGCTTCATCCATCCCCTGACTCCATACTAGCACCAACGGGCTGCTAAAGCGTTTCGCAGAAAACACCAAGGAACCTGTTTCTCACTCCAAGCACAAAGCGTGCGCACCATGAGTCTTGGCACAGGAAAACACTTCCTTTGGCATGCCCTTTGCAGCTTCACTCCAAACGGGGCTCTCCGCTTCATCCATCCCCTGACTCCATACTAGCACCAACGGGCTGCTAAAGCGTTTCGCAGAAAACACCAAGGAACCTGTTTCTCACTCCAAGCACAAAGCGTGCGCAGCACGAGTCTTGGCACAGCAGAACACTTCCTTTGGCATGCCCTTTGCAGCCTCACTCCAAACGGGGCTCTCCGCTTCATCCATCCCCTGACTCCATACTAGCACCAACGGGCTGCTAAAGCGTTTCGCAGAAAACACCAAGGAACCTGTTTCTCACTCCAAGCACAAAGCGTGCGCAGCACGAGTCTTGGCACAGCAAAACACTTCCTTTGGCATGCCCTTTGCAACTTCACGCCAAACGGGGCTCTCCGCTTCATCCATCCCCTGACTCCATACTAGCACCAACGGGCTGCTAAAGCGTTTCGCAGAAAACACCAAGGAACCTGTTTCTCACTCCAACCACAAAGTGTGCACTGCACGAGTTTTGGCACAACAGAACACTTCCTTTGGCATGCCCTTTGCAGCCTCACTCCAAATGGGGCTCTCCGCTTCATCCATCCCCTGACTCCATACTAGCACCAACGGGCTGCTAAAGCGTTTCGCAGAAAACACCAAGGAACCTGTTTCTCACTCCAAGCACAAAGCGTGCGCACCATGAGTCTTGGCACAGCAAAACACTTCCTTTGGCATGCCCTTTGCAGCCTCACTCCAAACGGGGCTCTCCGCTTCATCCATCCCCTGACTCCATACTAGCACCAACAGGCTGCTAAAGCGTTTCGCAGAAAACACCAAGGAACCTGTTTCTCACTCCAAGCACAAAGCGTGCGCAGCACGAGTCTTGGCACAGCAGAACACTTCCCTTGGCCTGCCCTTTGCAAACTCACTCCAAACGGGGCTCTCCGCTTCATCCATCCCCTAACTCAATACTAGCACCAACGGGCTGCTAAAGCGTTTCGCAGAAAACACCAAGGAACCTGTTTCTCACTCCAAGCACAAAGCGTGCGCAGCACGAGTCTTGGCACAGCAAAACACTTCCTTTGGCATGCCCTTTGCAGCTTCACTCCAAACAGGGCTCTCCGCTTCATCCATCCCCTGACTCCATACTAGCACCAACGGGCTGCTAAAGCGTTTCGCAGAAAACACCAAGGAACCTGTTTCTCACTCCAAGCACAAAGCGTGCGCAGCACGAGTCTTGGCACACCAAAACACTTCCCTTGGCATGCCCTTTGCAGCCTCACTCCAAACGGGGCTCTCCGCTTCATCCATCCCCTGACTCCATACTAGCACCAACGGGCTGCTAAAGCGTTTCGCAGAAAACACCAAGGAACCTGTTTCTCACTCCAAGCACAAAGCGTGCGCAGCACGAGTCTTGGCACAGCAAAACACTTCCTTTGGCATGCCCTTTGCAGCCTCACTCCAAACGGGGCTCTGCGCTTCATCCATCCCCTGACTCCATACTAGCACCAACGGGCTGCTAAAGCGTTTCGCAGAAAACACCAAGGAACCTGTTTCTCACTCCAAGCACAAAGCGTGCGCAGCACGAGTCTTGGCACAGCAAAACACTTCCTTTGGCATGCCCTTTGCAGCCTCACTCCAAACGGGGCTCTCCGCTTCATCCATCCCCTGACTCCATACTAGCACCAACGGGCTGCTAAAGCGTTTCGCAGAAAACACCAAGGAACCTGTTTCTCACTCCAAGCACAAAGCGTGCGCAGCACGAGTCTTGGCACAGCAAAACACTTCCTTTGGCATGCCCTTTGCAGCCTCACTCCAAACGGGGCTCTCCGCTTCATCCATCCCCTGACTCCATACTAGCACCAACGGGCTGCTAAAGCGTTTCGCAGAAAACACCAAGGAACCTGTTTCTCACTCCAAGCACAAAGCGTGCGTACCATGAGTCTTGGCACAGGAAAACACTTCCTTTGGCATGCCCTTTGCAGCTTCACTCCAAACGGGGCTCTCCGCTTCATCCATCCCCTGACTCCATACTAGCACCAACGGGCTGCTAAAGCGTTTCGCAGAAAACACCAAGGAACCTGTTTCTCACTCCAAGCACAAAGCGTGCGCAGCACGAGTCTTGGCACAGCAGAACACTTCCTTTGGCATGCCCTTTGCAGCCTCACTCCAAACGGGGCTCTCCGCTTCATCCATCCCCTGACTCCATACTAGCACCAACGGGCTGCTAAAGCGTTTCGCAGAAAACACCAAGGAACCTGTTTCTCACTCCAAGCACAAAGCGTGCGCAGCACGAGTCTTGGCACAGCAGAACACTTCCTTTGGCATGCCCTTTGCAGCCTCACTCCAAACGGGGCTCTGCGCTTCATCCATCCCCTGACTCCATACTAGCACCAACGGGCTGCTAAAGCGTTTCGCAGAAAACACCAAGGAACCTGTTTCTCACTCCAAGCACAAAGCGTGCGCAGCACGAGTCTTGGCACAGCAAAACACTTCCTTTGGCATGCCCTTTGCAACTTCACTCCAAACGGGGCTCTCCGCTTCATCCATCCCCTGACTCCATACTAGCACCAACGGGCTGCTAAAGCGTTTCGCAGAAAACACCAAGGAACCTGTTTCTCACTCCAAGCACAAAGCGTGCGCAGCACGAGTCTTGGCACAGCAAAACACTTCCTTTGGCATGCCCTTTGCAACTTCACTCCAAACGGGGCTCTCCGCTTCATCCATCCCCTGACTCCATACTAGCACCAACGGGCTGCTAAAGCGTTTCGCAGAAAACACCAAGGAACCTGTTTCTCACTCCAACCACAAAGTGTGCACTGCACGAGTTTTGGCACAACAGAACACTTCCTTTGGCATGCCCTTTGCAGCCTCACTCCAAACGGGGCTCTCCGCTTCATCCATCCCCTGACTCCATACTAGCACCAACGGGCTGCTAAAGCGTTTCGCAGAAAACACCAAGGAACCTGTTTCTCACTCCAAGCACAAAGCGTGCGCACCATGAGTCTTGGCACAGCAAAACACTTCCTTTGGCATGCCCTTTGCAGCCTCACTCCAAACGGGGCTCTCCGCTTCATCCATCCCCTGACTCCATACTAGCACCAACGGGCTGCTAAAGCGTTTCGCAGAAAACACCAAGGAACCTGTTTCTCACTCCAACCACAAAGCGTGCGCAGCACGAGTCTTGGCACAGCAGAACACTTCCCTTGGCCTGCCCTTTGCAAACTCACTCCAAACGGGGCTCTCCGCTTCATCCATCCCCTAACTCAATACTAGCACCAACGGGCTGCTAAAGCGTTTCGCAGAAAACACCAAGGAACCTGTTTCTCACTCCAAGCACAAAGCGTGCGCAGCACGAGTCTTGGCACAGCAAAACACTTCCTTTGGCATGCCCTTTGCAGCTTCACTCCAAACAGGGCTCTCCGCTTCATCCATCCCCTGACTCCATACTAGCACCAACGGGCTGCTAAAGCGTTTCGCAGAAAACACCAAGGAACCTGTTTCTCACTCCAAGCACAAAGCGTGCGCAGCACGAGTCTTGGCACACCAAAACACTTCCCTTGGCATGCCCTTTGCAGCCTCACTCCAAACGGGGCTCTCCGCTTCATCCATCCCCTGACTCCATACTAGCACCAACGGGCTGCTAAAGCGTTTCGCAGAAAACACCAAGGAACCTGTTTCTCACTCCAAGCACAAAGCGTGCGCAGCACGAGTCTTGGCACAGCAAAACACTTCCTTTGGCATGCCCTTTGCAGCCTCACTCCAAACGGGGCTCTCCGCTTCATCCATCCCCTGACTCCATACTAGCACCAACGGGCTGCTAAAGCGTTTCGCAGAAAACACCAAGGAACCTGTTTCTCACTCCAAGCACAAAGCGTGCGCAGCACGAGTCTTGGCACAGCAAAACACTTCCTTTGGCATGCCCTTTGCAGCCTCACTCCAAACGGGGCTCTCCGCTTCATCCATCCCCTGACTCCATACTAGCACCAACGGGCTGCTAAAGCGTTTCGCAGAAAACACCAAGGAACCTGTTTCTCACTCCAAGCACAAAGCGTGCGCAGCACGAGTCTTGGCACAGCAAAACACTTCCCTTGGCCTGCCCTTTGCAAACTCACTCCAAACGGGGCTCTCCGCTTCATCCATCCCCTAACTCCATACTAGCACCAATGGGTTGCTAAAGCGTTTCGCAGAAAACACCAAGGAACCTGTTTCTCACTCCAAGCACAAAGCGTGCGCAGCACGAGTCTTGGCACAGCAAAACACTTCCTTTGGCATGCCCTTTGCAGCTTCACTCCAAACAGGGCTCTCCGCTTCATCCATCCCCTGACTCCATACTAGCACCAACGGGCTGCTAAAGCGTTTCGCAGAAAACACCAAGGAACCTGTTTCTCACTCCAAGCACAAAGCGTGCGCAGCACGAGTCTTGGCACAGCAAAACACTTCCCTTGGCATGCCCTTTGCAGCCTCACTCCAAACGGGGCTCTCCGCTTCATCCATCCCCTGACTCCATACTAGCACCAACGGGATGCTAAAGCGTTTCGCAGAAAACACCAAGGAACCTGTTTCTCACTCCAAGCACAAAGCATGCGCAGCACGAGTCTTGGCACAGCAAAACACTTCTCTTGGCATGCCCTTTGCAGCCTCACTCCAAACGGGGCTCTCCGCTTCATCCATCCCCTGACTCCATACTAGCACCAACGGGCTGCTAAAGCGTTTCGCAGAAAACACCAAGGAACCTGTTTCTCACTCCAACCACAAAGCGTGCGCAGCACGAGTCTTGGCACAGCAGAACACTTCCCTTGGCCTGCCCTTTGCAAACTCACTCCAAACGGGGCTCTCCGCTTCATCCATCCCCTAACTCAATACTAGCACCAACGGGCTGCTAAAGCGTTTCGCAGAAAACACCAAGGAACCTGTTTCTCACTCCAAGCACAAAGCGTGCGCAGCACGAGTCTTGGCACAGCAAAACACTTCCTTTGGCATGCCCTTTGCAGCTTCACTCCAAACAGGGCTCTCCGCTTCATCCATCCCCTGACTCCATACTAGCACCAACGGGCTGCTAAAGCGTTTCGCAGAAAACACCAAGGAACCTGTTTCTCACTCCAAGCACAAAGCGTGCGCAGCACGAGTCTTGGCACACCAAAACACTTCCCTTGGCATGCCCTTTGCAGCCTCACTCCAAACGGGGCTCTCCGCTTCATCCATCCCCTGACTCCATACTAGCACCAACGGGCTGCTAAAGCGTTTCGCAGAAAACACCAAGGAACCTGTTTCTCACTCCAAGCACAAAGCGTGCGCAGCACGAGTCTTGGCACAGCAAAACACTTCCTTTGGCATGCCCTTTGCAGCCTCACTCCAAACGGGGCTCTCCGCTTCATCCATCCCCTGACTCCATACTAGCACCAACGGGCTGCTAAAGCATTTCGCAGAAAACACCAAGGAACCTGTTTCTCACTCCAAGCACAAAGCGTGCGCAGCACGAGTCTTGGCACAGCAAAACACTTCCTTTGGCATGCCCTTTGCAGCCTCACTCCAAACGGGGCTCTCCGCTTCATCCATCCCCTGACTCCATACTAGCACCAACGGGCTGCTAAAGCGTTTCGCAGAAAACACCAAGGAACCTGTTTCTCACTCCAAGCACAAAGCGTGCGCAGCACGAGTCTTGGCACAGCAGAACACTTCCCTTGGCCTGCCCTTTGCAAACTCACTCCAAACGGGGCTCTCCGCTTCATCCATCCCCTAACTCCATACTAGCACCAATGGGTTGCTAAAGCGTTTCGCAGAAAACACCAAGGAACCTGTTTCTCACTCCAAGCACAAAGCGTGCGCAGCACGAGTCTTGGCACAGCAAAACACTTCCTTTGGCATGCCCTTTGCAGCTTCACTCCAAACAGGGCTCTCCGCTTCATCCATCCCCTGACTCCATACTAGCACCAACGGGCTGCTAAAGCGTTTCGCAGAAAACACCAAGGAACCTGTTTCTCACTCCAAGCACAAAGCGTGCGCAGCACGAGTCTTGGCACAGCAAAACACTTCCCTTGGCATGCCCTTTGCAGCCTCACTCCAAACGGGGCTCTCCGCTTCATCCATCCCCTGACTCCATACTAGCACCAACGGGATGCTAAAGCGTTTCGCAGAAAACACCAAGGAACCTGTTTCTCACTCCAAGCACAAAGCGTGCGCAGCACGAGTCTTGGCACAGCAAAACACTTCCTTTGGCATGCCCTTTGCAGCCTCACTCCAAACGGGGCTCTCCGCTTCATCCATCCCCTGACTCCATACTAGCACCAACGGGCTGCTAAAGCGTTTCGCAGAAAACACCAAGGAACCTGTTTCTCACTCCAAGCACAAAGCGTGCGCAGCACGAGTCTTGGCACAGCAGAACACTTCCTTTGGCATGCCCTTTGCAGCCTCACTCCAAACGGGGCTCTCCGCTTCATCCATCCCCTGACTCCATACTAGCACCAACGGGCTGCTAAAGCGTTTCGCAGAAAACACCAAGGAACCTGTTTCTCACTCCAAGCACAAAGCGTGCGCAGCACGAGTCTTGGCACAGCAAAACACTTCCTTTGGCATGCCCTTTGCAGCCTCACTCCAAACGGGGCTCTCCGCTTCATCCATCCCCTGACTCCATACTAGCACCAACGGGCTGCTAAAGCGTTTCGCAGAAAACACCAAGGAACCTGTTTCTCACTCCAAGCACAAAGCGTGCGCAGCACGAGTCTTGGCACAGCAAAACACTTCCTTTGGCATGCCCTTTGCAGCCTCACTCCAAACGGGGCTCTCCGCTTCATCCATCCCCTGACTCCATACTAGCACCAACGGGCTGCTAAAGCGTTTCGCAGAAAACACCAAGGAACCTGTTTCTCACTCCAAGCACAAAGCGTGCGCAGCACGAGTCTTGGCACAGCAGAACACTTCCCTTGGCCTGCCCTTTGCAAACTCACTCCAAACGGGGCTCTCCGCTTCATCCATCCCCTAACTCCATACTAGCACCAATGGGTTGCTAAAGCGTTTCGCAGAAAACACCAAGGAACCTGTTTCTCACTCCAAGCACAAAGCGTGCGCAGCACGAGTCTTGGCACAGCAAAACACTTCCTTTGGCATGCCCTTTGCAGCTTCACTCCAAACAGGGCTCTCCGCTTCATCCATCCCCTGACTCCATACTAGCACCAACGGGCTGCTAAAGCGTTTCGCAGAAAACACCAAGGAACCTGTTTCTCACTCCAAGCACAAAGCGTGCGCAGCACGAGTCTTGGCACAGCAAAACACTTCCCTTGGCATGCCCTTTGCAGCCTCACTCCAAACGGGGCTCTCCGCTTCATCCATCCCCTGACTCCATACTAGCACCAACGGGCTGCTAAAGCGTTTCGCAGAAAACACCAAGGAACCTGTTTCTCACTCCAAGCACAAAGCGTGCGCAGCACGAGTCTTGGCACAGCAAAACACTTCCTTTGGCATGCCCTTTGCAGCCTCACTCCAAACGGGGCTCTCCGCTTCATCCATCCCCTGACTCCATACTAGCACCAACGGGCTGCTAAAGCGTTTCGCAGAAAACACCAAGGAACCTGTTTCTCACTCCAAGCACAAAGCGTGCGCAGCACGAGTCTTGGCACAGCAGAACACTTCCTTTGGCATGCCCTTTGCAGCCTCACTCCAAACGGGGCTCTCCGCTTCATCCATCCCCTGACTCCATACTAGCACCAACGGGCTGCTAAAGCGTTTCGCAGAAAACACCAAGGAACCTGTTTCTCACTCCAACCACAAAGCGTGCGCAGCACGAGTCTTGGCACAGCAAAACACTTCCTTTGGCATGCCCTTTGCAGCCTCACTCCAAACGGGGCTCTCCGCTTCATCCATCCCCTGACTCCATACTAGCACCAACGGGCTGCTAAAGCGTTTCGCAGAAAACACCAAGGAACCTGTTTCTCACTCCAAGCACAAAGCGTGCGCAGCACGAGTCTTGGCACAGCAAAACACTTCCTTTGGCATGCCCTTTGCAGCCTCACTCCAAACGGGGCTCTCCGCTTCATCCATCCCCTGACTCCATACTAGCACCAACGGGCTGCTAAAGCATTTCGCAGAAAACACCAAGGAACCTGTTTCTCACTCCAAGCACAAAGCGTGCGCAGCACGAGTCTTGGCACAGCAGAACACTTCCCTTGGCCTGCCCTTTGCAAACTCACTCCAAACGGGGCTCTCCGCTTCATCCATCCCCTAACTCAATACTAGCACCAACGGGCTGCTAAAGCGTTTCGCAGAAAACACCAAGGAACCTGTTTCTCACTCCAAGCACAAAGCGTGCGCAGCACGAGTCTTGGCACAGCAGAACACTTCCTTTGGCATGCCCTTTGCAGCTTCACTCCAAACAGGGCTCTCCGCTTCATCCATCCCCTGACTCCATACTAGCACCAACGGGCTGCTAAAGCGTTTCGCAGAAAACACCAAGGAACCTGTTTCTCACTCCAAGCACAAAGCGTGCGCAGCACGAGTCTTGGCACAGCAAAACACTTCCCTTGGCATGCCCTTTGCAGCCTCACTCCAAACGGGGCTCTCCGCTTCATCCATCCCCTGACTCCATACTAGCACCAACGGGCTGCTAAAGCGTTTCGCAGAAAACACCAAGGAACCTGTTTCTCACTCCAAGCACAAAGCGTGCGCAGCACGAGTCTTGGCACAGCAAAACACTTCCTTTGGCATGCCCTTTGCAACTTCACTCCAAACGGGGCTCTCCGCTTCATCCATCCCCTGACTCCATACTAGCACCAACGGGCTGCTAAAGCGTTTCGCAGAAAACACCAAGGAACCTGTTTCTCACTCCAAGCACAAAGCGTGCGCAGCACGAGTCTTGGCACAGCAAAACACTTCCTTTGGCATGCCCTTTGCAGCCTCACTCCAAACGGGGCTCTCCGCTTCATCCATCCCCTGACTCCATACTAGCACCAACGGGCTGCTAAAGCGTTTCGCAGAAAACACCAAGGAACCTGTTTCTCACTCCAAGCACAAAGCGTGCGCAGCACGAGTCTTGGCACAGCAGAACACTTCCCTTGGCCTGCCCTTTGCAAACTCACTCCAAACGGGGCTCTCCGCTTCATCCATCCCCTAACTCCATACTAGCACCAACGGGCTGCTAAAGCGTTTCGCAGAAAACACCAAGGAACCTGTTTCTCACTCCAAGCACAAAGCGTGCGCAGCACGAGTCTTGGCACAGCAAAACACTTCCTTTGGCATGCCCTTTGCAGCTTCACTCCAAACAGGGCTCTCCGCTTCATCCATCCCCTGACTCCATACTAGCACCAACGGGCTGCTAAAGCGTTTCGCAGAAAACACCAAGGAACCTGTTTCTCACTCCAAGCACAAAGCGTGCGCAGCACGAGTCTTGGCACAGCAAAACACTTCCTTTGGCATGCCCTTTGCAGCCTCACTCCAAACGGGGCTCTCCGCTTCATCCATCCCCTGACTCCATACTAGCACCAACGGGCTGCTAAAGCGTTTCGCAGAAAACACCAAGGAACCTGTTTCTCACTCCAAGCACAAAGCGTGCGCAGCACGAGTCTTGGCACAGCAAAACACTTCCTTTGGCATGCCCTTTGCAGCCTCACTCCAAACGGGGCTCTCCGCTTCATCCATCCCCTGACTCCATACTAGCACCAACGGGCTGCTAAAGCGTTTCGCAGAAAACACCAAGGAACCTGTTTCTCACTCCAAGCACAAAGCGTGCGCAGCACGAGTCTTGGCACAGCAGAACACTTCCTTTGGCATGCCCTTTGCAGCCTCACTCCAAACGGGGCTCTCCGCTTCATCCATCCCCTGACTCCATACTAGCACCAACGGGCTGCTAAAGCGTTTCGCAGAAAACACCAAGGAACCTGTTTCTCACTCCAAGCACAAAGCGTGCGCAGCACGAGTCTTGGCACAGCAAAACACTTCCTTTGGCATGCCCTTTGCAGCCTCACTCCAAACGGGGCTCTCCGCTTCATCCATCCCCTGACTCCATACTAGCACCAACGGGCTGCTAAAGCGTTTCGCAGAAAACACCAAGGAACCTGTTTCTCACTCCAAGCACAAAGTGTGCGCAGCACGAGTCTTGGCACAGCAGAACACTTCCTTTGGCATGCCCTTTGCAGCCTCACTCCAAACGGGGCTCTCCGCTTCATCCATCCCCTGACTCCATACTAGCACCAACGGGCTGCTAAAGCGTTTCGCAGAAAACACCAAGGAACCTGTTTCTCACTCCAAGCACAAAGCGTGCGCAGCACGAGTCTTGGCACAGCAAAACACTTCCTTTGGCATGCCCTTTGCAGCCTCACTCCAAACGGGGCTCTCCGCTTCATCCATCCCCTGACTCCATACTAGCACCAACGGGCTGCTAAAGCGTTTCGCAGAAAACACCAAGGAACCTGTTTCTCACTCCAAGCACAAAGCGTGCGCAGCACGAGTCTTGGCACAGCAAAACACTTCCTTTGGCATGCCCTTTGCAGCCTCACTCCAAACGGGGCTCTCCGCTTCATCCATCCCCTGACTCCATACTAGCACCAACGGGCTGCTAAAGCGTTTCGCAGAAAACACCAAGGAACCTGTTTCTCACTCCAAGCACAAAGCGTGCGCAGCACGAGTCTTGGCACAGCAGAACACTTCCCTTGGCATGCCCTTTGCAGCCTCACTCCAAACGGGGCTCTGCGCTTCATCCATTCCCTGACTCCATACTAGCACCAACGGGCTGCTAAAGCGTTTCGCAGAAAACACCAAGGAACCTGTTTCTCACTCCAAGCACAAAGCGTGCGCAGCACGAGTCTTGGCACAGCAAAACACTTCCTTTGGCATGCCCTTTGCAGCCTCACTCCAAACAGGGCTCTCCGCTTCATCCATCCCCTGGCTCCATACTAGCACCAACGGGCTGCTAAAGCGTTTCGCAGAAAACACCAAGGAACCTGTTTCTCACTCCAAGCACAAAGCGTGCGCAGCACGAGTCTTGGCACAGCAGAACATTTCCCTTGGCATGCCCTTTGCAGCCTCACTCCAAACGGGGCTCTCCGCTTCATCCATCCCCTGACTCCATACTAGCACCAACGGGCTGCTAAAGCGTTTCGCAGAAAACACCAAGGAACCTGTTTCTCACTCCAAGCACCAAGCGTGCGCAGCACGAGTCTTGGCACAGCAAAACACTTCCTTTGGCATGCCCTTTGCAGCCTCACTCCAAACGGGGCTCTCCGCTTCATCCATCCCCTGACTCCATACTAGCACCAACGGGCTGCTAAAACGTTTCGCAGAAAACACCAAGGAACCTGTTTCTCACTCCAAGCACAAAGCGTGCGCAGCACGAGTCTTGGCACAGCAAAACACTTCCTTTGGCATGCCCTTTGCAGCCTCACTCCAAACGGGGCTCTCCGCTTCATCCATCCCCTGACTCCATACTAGCACCAACGGGCTGCTAAAGCGTTTCGCAGAAAACACCAAGGAACCTGTTTCTCACTCCAAGCACAAAGCATGCGCAGCACGAGTCTTGGCACAGCAAAACACTTCTCTTGGCATGCCCTTTGCAGCCTCACTCCAAACGGGGCTCTCCGCTTCATCCATCCCCTGACTCCATACTAGCACCAACGGGCTGCTAAAGCGTTTCGCAGAAAACACCAAGGAACCTGTTTCTCACTCCAAGCACAAAGCGTGCGCAGCACGAGTCTTGGCACAGCAAAACACTTCCTTTGGCATGCCCTTTGCAGCCTCACTCCAAACGGGGCTCTCCGCTTCATCCATCCCCTGACTCCATACTAGCACCAACGGGCTGCTAAAGCGTTTCGCAGAAAACACCAAGGAACCTGTTTCTCACTCCAAGCACAAAGCGTGCGCAGCACGAGTCTTGGCACAGCAAAACACTTCCTTTGGCATGCCCTTTGCAGCCTCACTCCAAACGGGGCTCTCCGCTTCATCCATCCCCTGACTCCATACTAGCACCAACGGGCTGCTAAAGCGTTTCGCAGAAAACACCAAGGAACCTGTTTCTCACTCCAAGCACAAAGCGTGCGCAGCACGAGTCTTGGCACAGCAAAACACTTCCTTTGGCATGCCCTTTGCAGCCTCACTCCAAACGGGGCTCTCCGCTTCATCCATCCCCTGACTCCATACTAGCACCAACGGGCTGCTAAAGCATTTCGCAGAAAACACCAAGGAACCTGTTTCTCACTCCAAGCACAAAGCATGCGCAGCACGAGTCTTGGCACAGCAAAACACTTCTCTTGGCATGCCCTTTGCAGCCTCACTCCAAACGGGGCTCTCCGCTTCATCCATCCCCTGACTCCATACTAGCACCAACGGGCTGCTAAAGCGTTTCGCAGAAAACACCAAGGAACCTGTTTCTCACTCCAACCACAAAGCGTGCGCAGCACGAGTCTTGGCACAGCAGAACACTTCCCTTGGCCTGCCCTTTGCAGCCTCACTCCAAACGGGGCTCTCCGCTTCATCCATCCCCTAACTCAATACTAGCACCAACGGGCTGCTAAAGCGTTTCGCAGAAAACACCAAGGAACCTGTTTCTCACTCCAAGCACAAAGCGTGCGCAGCACGAGTCTTGGCACAGCAAAACACTTCCCTTGGCATTCCCTTTGCAGCCTCACTCCAAACGGGGCTCTCCGCTTCATCCATCCCCTGACTCCATACTAGCACCAACGGGCTGCTAAAGCGTTTCGCAGAAAACACCAAGGAACCTGTTTCTCACTCCAAGCACAAAGCGTGCGCAGCACGAGTCTTGGCACAGCAGAACACTTCCTTTGGCATGCCCTTTGCAGCCTCACTCCAAACGGGGCTCTCCGCTTCATCCATCCCCTGACTCCATACTAGCACCAACGGGCTGCTAAAGCGTTTCGCAGAAAACACCAAGGAACCTGTTTCTCACTCCAAGCACAAAGCGTGCGCAGCACGAGTCTTGGCACAGCAGAACACTTCCTTTGGCATGCCCTTTGCAGCCTCACTCCAAACGGGGCTCTCCGCTTCATCCATCCCCTGACTCCATACTAGCACCAACGGGCTGCTAAAGCGTTTCGCAGAAAACACCAAGGAACCTGTTTCTCACTCCAAGCACAAAGCGTGCGCAGCACGAGTCTTGGCACAGCAAAACACTTCCTTTGGCATGCCCTTTGCAACTTCACTCCAAACGGGGCTCTCCGCTTCATCCATCCCCTGACTCCATACTAGCACCAACGGGCTGCTAAAGCGTTTCGCAGAAAACACCAAGGAACCTGTTTCTCACTCCAAGCACAAAGCGTGCGCAGCACGAGTCTTGGCACAGCAAAACACTTCCTTTGGCATGCCCTTTGCAACTTCACTCCAAACGGGGCTCTCCGCTTCATCCATCCCCTGACTCCATACTAGCACCAACGGGCTGCTAAAGCGTTTCGCAGAAAACACCAAGGAACCTGTTTCTCACTCCAACCACAAAGTGTGCACTGCACGAGTTTTGGCACAACAGAACACTTCCTTTGGCATGCCCTTTGCAGCCTCACTCCAAACGGGGCTCTCCGCTTCATCCATCCCCTGACTCCATACTAGCACCAACGGGCTGCTAAAGCGTTTCGCAGAAAACACCAAGGAACCTGTTTCTCACTCCAAGCACAAAGCGTGCGCAGCACGAGTCTTGGCACAGCAAAACACTTCCTTTGGCATGCCCTTTGCAGCCTCACTCCAAACGGGGCTCTCCGCTTCATCCATCCCCTGACTCCATACTAGCACCAACGGGCTGCTAAAGCATTTCGCAGAAAACACCAAGGAACCTGTTTCTCACTCCAAGCACAAAGCATGCGCAGCACGAGTCTTGGCACAGCAAAACACTTCTCTTGGCATGCCCTTTGCAGCCTCACTCCAAACGGGGCTCTCCGCTTCATCCATCCCCTGACTCCATACTAGCACCAACGGGCTGCTAAAGCGTTTCGCAGAAAACACCAAGGAACCTGTTTCTCACTCCAAGCACAAAGCGTGCGCAGCACGAGTCTTGGCACAGCAGAACACTTCCATTGGCCTGCCCTTTGCAAACTCACTCCAAACGGGGCTCTCCGCTTCATCCATCCCCTAACTCAATACTAGCACCAACGGGCTGCTAAAGCGTTTCGCAGAAAACACCAAGGAACCTGTTTCTCACTCCAAGCACAAAGCGTGCGCAGCACGAGTCTTGGCACAGCAAAACACTTCCCTTGGCATTCCCTTTGCAGCCTCACTCCAAACGGGGCTCTCCGCTTCATCCATCCCCTGACTCCATACTAGCACCAACGGGCTGCTAAAGCGTTTCGCAGAAAACACCAAGGAACCTGTTTCTCACTCCAAGCACAAAGCGTGCGCAGCACGAGTCTTGGCACAGCAGAACACTTCCTTTGGCATGCCCTTTGCAGCCTCACTCCAAACGGGGCTCTCCGCTTCATCCATCCCCTGACTCCATACTAGCACCAACGGGCTGCTAAAGCGTTTCGCAGAAAACACCAAGGAACCTGTTTCTCACTCCAAGCACAAAGCGTGCGCAGCACGAGTCTTGGCACAGCAAAACACTTCCTTTGGCATGCCCTTTGCAACTTCACTCCAAACGGGGCTCTCCGCTTCATCCATCCCCTGACTCCATACTAGCACCAACGGGCTGCTAAAGCGTTTCGCAGAAAACACCAAGGAACCTGTTTCTCACTCCAAGCACAAAGCGTGCGCAGCACGAGTCTTGGCACAGCAAAACACTTCCTTTGGCATGCCCTTTGCAACTTCACTCCAAACGGGGCTCTCCGCTTCATCCATCCCCTGACTCCATACTAGCACCAACGGGCTGCTAAAGCGTTTCGCAGAAAACACCAAGGAACCTGTTTCTCACTCCAACCACAAAGTGTGCACTGCACGAGTTTTGGCACAACAGAACACTTCCTTTGGCATGCCCTTTGCAGCCTCACTCCAAACGGGGCTCTCCGCTTCATCCATCCCCTGACTCCATACTAGCACCAACGGGCTGCTAAAGCGTTTCGCAGAAAACACCAAGGAACCTGTTTCTCACTCCAAGCACAAAGCGTGCGCAGCACGAGTCTTGGCACAGCAGAACACTTCCCTTGGCCTGCCCTTTGCAGCCTCACTCCAAACGGGGCTCTCCGCTTCATCCATCCCCTAACTCAATACTAGCACCAACGGGCTGCTAAAGCGTTTCGCAGAAAACACCAAGGAACCTGTTTCTCACTCCAAGCACAAAGCGTGCGCAGCACGAGTCTTGGCACAGCAAAACACTTCCTTTGGCATGCCCTTTGCAGCTTCACTCCAAACAGGGCTCTCCGCTTCATCCATCCCCTGACTCCATACTAGCACCAACGGGCTGCTAAAGCGTTTCGCAGAAAACACCAAGGAACCTGTTTCTCACTCCAAGCACAAAGCGTGCGCAGCACGAGTCTTGGCACAGCAAAACACTTCCTTTGGCATGCCCTTTGCAGCCTCACTCCAAACGGGGCTCTCCGCTTCATCCATCCCCTGACTCCATACTAGCACCAACGGGCTGCTAAAGCGTTTCGCAGAAAACACCAAGGAACCTGTTTCTCACTCCAAGCACAAAGCGTGCGCAGCACGAGTCTTGGCACAGCAAAACACTTCCTTTGGCATGCCCTTTGCAGCCTCACTCCAAACGGGGCTCTCCGCTTCATCCATCCCCTGACTCCATACTAGCACCAACGGGCTGCTAAAGCATTTCGCAGAAAACACCAAGGAACCTGTTTCTCACTCCAAGCACAAAGCGTGCGCAGCACGAGTCTTGGCACAGCAGAACACTTCCCTTGGCCTGCCCTTTGCAAACTCACTCCAAACGGGGCTCTCCGCTTCATCCATCCCCTAACTCAATACTAGCACCAACGGGCTGCTAAAGCGTTTCGCAGAAAACACCAAGGAACCTGTTTCTCACTCCAAGCACAAAGCGTGCGCAGCACGAGTCTTGGCACAGCAGAACACTTCCTTTGGCATGCCCTTTGCAGCTTCACTCCAAACAGGGCTCTCCGCTTCATCCATCCCCTGACTCCATACTAGCACCAACGGGCTGCTAAAGCGTTTCGCAGAAAACACCAAGGAACCTGTTTCTCACTCCAAGCACAAAGCGTGCGCAGCATGAGTCTTGGCACAGCAGAACACTTCCCTTGGCCTGCCCTTTGCAGCCTCACTCCAAACGGGGCTCTCCGCTTCATCCATCCCCTAACTCAATACTAGCACCAACGGGCTGCTAAAGCGTTTCGCAGAAAACACCAAGGAACCTGTTTCTCACTCCAAGCACAAAGCGTGCGCAGCACGAGTCTTGGCACAGCAAAACACTTCCTTTGGCATGCCCTTTGCAACTTCACTCCAAACGGGGCTCTCCGCTTCATCCATCCCCTGACTCCATACTAGCACCAACGGGCTGCTAAAGCGTTTCGCAGAAAACACCAAGGAACCTGTTTCTCACTCCAACCACAAAGTGTGCACTGCACGAGTTTTGGCACAACAGAACACTTCCTTTGGCATGCCTTTTGCAGCCTCACTCCAAACGGGGCTCTCCGCTTCATCCATCCCCTGACTCCATACTAGCACCAACGGGCTGCTAAAGCGTTTCGCAGAAAACACCAAGGAACCTGTTTCTCACTCCAAGCACAAAGCGTGCGCACCATGAGTCTTGGCACAGCAAAACACTTCCTTTGGCATGCCCTTTGCAGCCTCACTCCAAACGGGGCTCTCCGCTTCATCCATCCCCTGACTCCATACTAGCACCAACGGGCTGCTAAAGCGTTTCGCAGAAAACACCAAGGAACCTGTTTCTCACTCCAAGCACAAAGCGTGCGCAGCACGAGTCTTGGCACAGCAGAACACTTCCCTTGGCCTGCCCTTTGCAAACTCACTCCAAACGGGGCTCTCCGCTTCATCCATCCCCTAACTCAATACTAGCACCAACGGGCTGCTAAAGCGTTTCGCAGAAAACACCAAGGAACCTGTTTCTCACTCCAAGCACAAAGCGTGCGCAGCACGAGTCTTGGCACAGCAGAACACTTCCTTTGGCATGCCCTTTGCAGCTTCACTCCAAACAGGGCTCTCCGCTTCATCCATCCCCTGACTCCATACTAGCACCAACGGGCTGCTAAAGCGTTTCGCAGAAAACACCAAGGAACCTGTTTCTCACTCCAAGCACAAAGCGTGCGCAGCACGAGTCTTGGCACAGCAAAACACTTCCTTTGGCATGCCCTTTGCAGCCTCACTCCAAACGGGGCTCTCCGCTTCATCCATCCCCTGACTCCATACTAGCACCAACGGGCTGCTAAAGCGTTTCGCAGAAAACACCAAGGAACCTGTTTCTCACTCCAAGCACAAAGCGTGCGCAGCACGAGTCTTGGCACAGCAGAACACTTCCTTTGGCATGCCCTTTGCAGCCTCACTCCAAACGGGGCTCTCCGCTTCATCCATCCCCTGACTCCATACTAGCACCAACGGGCTGCTAAAGCGTTTCGCAGAAAACACCAAGGAACCTGTTTCTCACTCCAAGCACAAAGCGTGCGCAGCACGAGTCTTGGCACAGCAGAACACTTCCTTTGGCATGCCCTTTGCAGCCTCACTCCAAACGGGGCTCTCCGCTTCATCCATCCCCTGACTCCATACTAGCACCAACGGGCTGCTAAAGCGTTTCGCAGAAAACACCAAGGAACCTGTTTCTCACTCCAAGCACAAAGCGTGCGCAGCACGAGTCTTGGCACAGCAAAACACTTCCTTTGGCATGCCCTTTGCAGCCTCACTCCAAACGGGGCTCTCCGCTTCATCCATCCCCTGACTCCATACTAGCACCAACGGGCTGCTAAAGCGTTTCGCAGAAAACACCAAGGAACCTGTTTCTCACTCCAAGCACAAAGCGTGCGCAGCACGAGTCTTGGCACAGCAGAACACTTCCTTTGGCATGCCCTTTGCAGCCTCACTCCAAACGGGGCTCTCCGCTTCATCCATCCCCTGACTCCATACTAGCACCAACGGGCTGCTAAAGCGTTTCGCAGAAAACACCAAGGAACCTGTTTCTCACTCCAAGCACAAAGCGTGCGCAGCACGAGTCTTGGCACAGCAAAACACTTCCTTTGGCATGCCCTTTGCAGCCTCACTCCAAACGGGGCTCTCCGCTTCATCCATCCCCTGACTCCATACTAGCACCAACGGGCTGCTAAAGCGTTTCGCAGAAAACACCAAGGAACCTGTTTCTCACTCCAAGCACAAAGCGTGCGCAGCACGAGTCTTGGCACAGCAAAACACTTCCTTTGGCATGCCCTTTGCAGCCTCACTCCAAACGGGGCTCTCCGCTTCATCCATCCCCTGACTCCATACTAGCACCAACGGGCTGCTAAAGCGTTTCGCAGAAAACACCAAGGAACCTGTTTCTCACTCCAAGCACAAAGCGTGCGCAGCACGAGTCTTGGCACAGCAAAACACTTCCTTTGGCATGCCCTTTGCAGCCTCACTCCAAACGGGGCTCTCCGCTTCATCCATCCCCTGACTCCATACTAGCACCAACGGGCTGCTAAAGCGTTTCGCAGAAAACACCAAGGAACCTGTTTCTCACTCCAAGCACAAAGCGTGCGCAGCACGAGTCTTGGCACAGCAAAACACTTCCCTTGGCATGCCCTTTGCAGCCTCACTCCAAACGGGGCTCTCCGCTTCATCCATCCCCTAACTCCATACTAGCACCAACGGGCTGCTAAAGCGTTTCGCAGAAAACACCAAGGAACCTGTTTCTCACTCCAAGCACAAAGCGTGCGCAGCACGAGTCTTGGCACAGCAGAACACTTCCCTTGGCATGCCCTTTGCAGCCTCACTCCAAACGGGGCTCTCCGCTTCATCCATCCCCTGACTCCATACTAGCACCAACGGGCTGCTAAAGCGTTTCGCAGAAAACACCAAGGAACCTGTTTCTCACTCCAACCACAAAGCATGCGCAGCACGAGTCTTGGCACAGCAAAACACTTCCTTTGGCATGCCCTTTGCAGCCTCACTCCAAACGGGGCTCTCCGCTTCATCCATCCCCTGACTCCATACTAGCACCAACGGGCTGCTAAAGCGTTTCGCAGAAAACACCAAGGAACCTGTTTCTCACTCCAAGCACAAAGCGTGCGCAGCACGAGTCTTGGCACAGCAAAACACTTCCTTTGGCATGCCCTTTGCAGCCTCACTCCAAACGGGGCTCTCCGCTTCATCCATCCCCTGACTCCATACTAGCACCAACGGGCTGCTAAAGCGTTTCGCAGAAAACACCAAGGAACCTGTTTCTCACTCCAAGCACAAAGCGTGCGCAGCACGAGTCTTGGCACAGCAAAACACTTCCTTTGGCATGCCCTTTGCAGCCTCACTCCAAACGGGGCTCTGCGCTTCATCCATCCCCTGACTCCATACTAGCACCAACGGGCTGCTAAAGCGTTTCGCAGAAAACACCAAGGAACCTGTTTCTCACTCCAAGCACAAAGCGTGCGCAGCACGAGTCTTGGCACAGCAAAACACTTCCTTTGGCATGCCCTTTGCAGCCTCACTCCAAACGGGGCTCTCCGCTTCATCCATCCCCTGACTCCATACTAGCACCAACGGGCTGCTAAAGCGTTTCGCAGAAAACACCAAGGAACCTGTTTCTCACTCCAAGCACAAAGCGTGCGCAGCACGAGTCTTGGCACAGCAAAACACTTCCTTTGGCATGCCCTTTGCAGCCTCACTCCAAACGGGGCTCTCCGCTTCATCCATCCCCTGACTCCATACTAGCACCAACGGGCTGCTAAAGCGTTTCGCAGAAAACACCAAGGAACCTGTTTCTCACTCCAAGCACAAAGCGTGCGCAGCACGAGTCTTGGCACAGCAGAACACTTCCTTTGGCATGCCCTTTGCAGCCTCACTCCAAACGGGGCTCTGCGCTTCATCCATCCCCTGACTCCATACTAGCACCAACGGGCTGCTAAAGCGTTTCGCAGAAAACACCAAGGAACCTGTTTCTCACTCCAAGCACAAAGCGTGCGCAGCACGAGTCTTGGCACAGCAAAACACTTCCTTTGGCATGCCCTTTGCAACTTCACTCCAAACGGGGCTCTGCGCTTCATCCATCCCCTGACTCCATACTAGCACCAACGGGCTGCTAAAGCGTTTCGCAGAAAACACCAAGGAACCTGTTTCTCACTCCAAGCACAAAGCGTGCGCAGCACGAGTCTTGGCACAGCAAAACACTTCCTTTGGCATGCCCTTTGCAACTTCACTCCAAACGGGGCTCTCCGCTTCATCCATCCCCTGACTCCATACTAGCACCAACGGGCTGCTAAAGCGTTTCGCAGAAAACACCAAGGAACCTGTTTCTCACTCCAACCACAAAGTGTGCACTGCACGAGTTTTGGCACAACAGAACACTTCCTTTGGCATGCCCTTTGCAGCCTCACTCCAAACGGGGCTCTCCGCTTCATCCATCCCCTGACTCCATACTAGCACCAACGGGCTGCTAAAGCGTTTCGCAGAAAACACCAAGGAACCTGTTTCTCACTCCAAGCACAAAGCGTGCGCACCATGAGTCTTGGCACAGCAAAACACTTCCTTTGGCATGCCCTTTGCAGCCTCACTCCAAACGGGGCTCTCCGCTTCATCCATCCCCTGACTCCATACTAGCACCAACGGGCTGCTAAAGCGTTTCGCAGAAAACACCAAGGAACCTGTTTCTCACTCCAAGCACAAAGCGTGCGCAGCACGAGTCTTGGCACAGCAGAACACTTCCCTTGGCCTGCCCTTTGCAAACTCACTCCAAACGGGGCTCTCCGCTTCATCCATCCCCTAACTCCATACTAGCACCAACGGGCTGCTAAAGCGTTTCGCAGAAAACACCAAGGAACCTGTTTCTCACTCCAAGCACAAAGCGTGCGCAGCACGAGTCTTGGCACAGCAAAACACTTCCTTTGGCATGCCCTTTGCAGCTTCACTCCAAACAGGGCTCTCCGCTTCATCCATCCCCTGACTCCATACTAGCACCAACGGGCTGCTAAAGCGTTTCGCAGAAAACACCAAGGAACCTGTTTCTCACTCCAAGCACAAAGCGTGCGCAGCACGAGTCTTGGCACACCAAAACACTTCCCTTGGCATGCCCTTTGCAGCCTCACTCCAAACGGGGCTCTCCGCTTCATCCATCCCCTGACTCCATACTAGCACCAACGGGCTGCTAAAGCGTTTCGCAGAAAACACCAAGGAACCTGTTTCTCACTCCAAGCACAAAGCGTGCGCAGCACGAGTCTTGGCACAGCAAAACACTTCCTTTGGCATGCCCTTTGCAGCCTCACTCCAAACGGGGCTCTCCGCTTCATCCATCCCCTGACTCCATACTAGCACCAACGGGCTGCTAAAGCGTTTCGCAGAAAACACCAAGGAACCTGTTTCTCACTCCAAGCACAAAGCGTGCGCAGCACGAGTCTTGGCACAGCAAAACACTTCCTTTGGCATGCCCTTTGCAGCCTCACTCCAAACGGGGCTCTCCGCTTCATCCATCCCCTGACTCCATACTAGCACCA
>NW_028290093.1:0-27693 GCF_059628265.1 Tinamus guttatus
AATGGGGAGAGAGGGGGGGGCGGGACAGCCCTATAGGGACCTGACAGGGACTGTTTCCCCCCACCCTTCCTGTCCCCCCTGTCCCCATGTCCCCCCTGTCCCCCCCATTGTCCCTATCCCCGTGTCCCCTCCCCATCCCCGTTGTCCCCCCCCGCTGCCCCCCTATTCTCCCTATCCCCAGGTCCCCCCTTGTCCCCCCCGTTCTCTTTATCCCCATGTCCCCCCTGTCCCCCCTGTCCCCCCATTCTCTCTACCCCCGTGTCCCCCCGTTGTCCCCATTGTCCCCTCGTTGTCTCCCCCGCACCCGTCACTCTCAGCATGGCCGCCCGGCTGGCCCGGGCGCTGCTCCCATTCCCCATTGTCCCCATTGTCCCCATTGTCCCCATTGTCCCCATTGTCCCCATTGTCCCTCCCCGCACCCGTCACTCTCAGCAGGGCCGCCCGGCTGGCCCGGGCGCTGCTCCCGTTCCCCATTGTCCCCATTGTCCCCTCATTGTCCCCATTGTCCCCATTGTCCCCGTTGTCCCCCCGCACCCGTCACTCTCAGCATGGCCGCCCGGCTGGCCCGGGCGCTGCTCCCGTTCCCCATTGTCCCCATTGTCCCCATTGTCCCCATTGTCCCTCCCCGCACCCGTCACTCTCAGCAGGGCCGCCCGGCTGGCCCGGGCGCTGCTCCCGTTCCCCATTGTCCCCATTGTCCCCTCGTTGTCCCCTCATTGTCCCCGTTGTCCCCTCGTTCCCCCCCCGCACCCGTCACTCTCAGCATGGCCGCCCGGCTGGCCCGGGCGCTGCTCCCGTTCCCCATTGTCCCCATTGTCCCCATTGTCCCCTCGTTGTCCCCATTGTCCCCCCGTTGTCCCCCCGTCCCCCCCGCACCCGTCACTCTCAACATGGCCGCCCGGCTGGCCCGGGCGCTGCTCCCGTTCCCCATTGTCCCCATTGTCCCCATTGTCCCCTCATTGTCCCCATTGTCCCCGTTGTCCCCCCCCGCACCCGTCACTCTCAGCAGGGCCGCCCGGCTGGCCCGGGCGCTGCTCCCGTTCCCCATTGTCCCCATTGTCCCCCTGTTGTCCCCATTGTCCCCATTGTCCCCCCCCGCACCCGTCACTCTCAGCATGGCCGCCCGGCTGGCCCGGGCGCTGCTCCCGTTCCCCATTGTCCCCTCGTTGTCCCCATTGTCCCCATTGTCCCCTCGTTGTCCCCTCGTTGTCCCCATTGTCCCCTCCCCGTGTCCCCTCGTTGTCCCCATTGTCCCCTCCTTGTCCCCGTTGTCCCCCCGCACCCGTCACTCTCAGCATGGCCGCCCGGCTGGCCCGGGCGCTGCTCCCGTTCCCCATTGTCCCCATTGTCCCCATTGTCCCCTCGTTGTCCCCATTGTCCCCCCGTTGTCCCCCCGTCCCCCCCGCACCCGTCACTCTCAACATGGCCGCCCGGCTGGCCCGGGCGCTGCTCCCGTTCCCCATTGTCCCCATTGTCCCCATTGTCCCCTCATTGTCCCCATTGTCCCCGTTGTCCCCCCCCGCACCCGTCACTCTCAGCAGGGCCGCCCGGCTGGCCCGGGCGCTGCTCCCGTTCCCCATTGTCCCCATTGTCCCCCTGTTGTCCCCATTGTCCCCATTGTCCCCCCCCGCACCCGTCACTCTCAGCATGGCCGCCCGGCTGGCCCGGGCGCTGCTCCCGTTCCCCATTGTCCCCTCGTTGTCCCCATTGTCCCCATTGTCCCCTCGTTGTCCCCTCGTTGTCCCCATTGTCCCCTCCCCGTGTCCCCTCGTTGTCCCCATTGTCCCCTCCTTGTCCCCGTTGTCCCCCCGCACCCGTCACTCTCAGCATGGCCGCCCGGCTGGCCCGGGCGCTGCTCCCGTTCCCCATTGTCCCCATTGTCCCCTCGTTGTCCCCATTGTCCCCTCGTTGTCCCCATTGTCCCCATTGTCCCCTCCCCGCACCCGTCACTCTCAGCATGGCCGCCCGGCTGGCCCGGGCGCTGCTCCCGCTCCTCTCCCCATGTCCCCTCGTCCCCCCCATTGTCCCCTCGTTGTCCCCATTGTCCCCATTGTCCCCTCCCCGCACCCGTCACTCTCAGCATGGCCGCCCGGCTGGCCCGGGCGCTGCTCCCGTTCCCCGCCCCCCGCTGACACTCGAAGGCTCCGTCGTCCTCCAGGGCGGCCCCCGCGATGCGCAGGTGGTGCTCGCCTGCGGGATGGCCCCGCCCCCTCGAGGCCCCGCCCACCGCCCCGCCCCCTCCGCGAGACCCGCCCCCGGCGTCTGGGACGGCTCCGCCCACCTCGAGGCCCCGCCCGCCGCCCCACCCCTTCCCCGGGCCCCTTCCCCTCAGCCCCTGGGACGGCCCCGTCCCCTCGAGGCCCCGCCCACCGCCCCTCCTCTAGCCCCTCCCCCTCAGCGTCTGGGACGGCTCCGCCCACCTCACGGCCCCCCCCATCGCTGCTCCCCCTCCCCGAGACCCTCCCACTCAGCCCCCGGGACGGCCCCGCCCCCTCGAGGCCCCGCCCACCGCCCCCCCACGAGCCCCTCCCCCTCGCGCTAACAGGGCCCTTCCCCTCAGCCCCTGGTGGCCAGGAGGGCCCCGCCCCCCTCGAAGTCCCGCCCATTGCTCCCCCAAGCCCCTCCCCCTCGTGCCCCCACCCCACCCACACTCCCCAGGCCCCTCCCCCTCAGGCCCTGGCGTCTGGGAGGGCCCCGCTGCCTCGAGGCCCCACCCATCGCTCCTCCCCCTCCCCAAGCTCCCCCCCTCGCGCCCACAGCCCCCCCCAGGCTCCGCCCACTCCAGGCCCCTCCCTCCCTCCTCACCAGACTCCGCCCACCTTTTTAGGGGTCTCCAGCCCTTCTCAACTCCTCCCGCAGGCTCCACCCCCTCCAAGCCCCTCCCACCCCTCAAAGCTCCGCCCCACCGAGGCCCCTCCTCTCCAGGCACCGCCCCCTCAATCCCAGGCCCCTCTCATCCCCAGGCCCCACCCCCTCCAAGCCCCGCCCCCCACAGCCCCCCAACCACCACCACCCCCACAGGCCCCCCGCCCCCCACAGCCCCCCAACCACCACCACCCCCACAGGCCCCGCCCACTCCAGGCCCCTCCCTGCCTCCCTCCCCAGGCCCGCCCACCTTTGCGGGGTCTCGGCCAATCGGTAGCGGGGGAAGGCGGGGCTAGGGAGGCGGCCAGGAGCAGCCCCCCCCGCGCCCACTGCACGCCCCGCCCCCGGGGCCACGCGGCACCGCAGCTCCGCCTCCCGCCCAGCGCCACGCTCCCATTGGACGGCTCCTCCAGGAAGCCCGGCGTGGCCACGCCCACTGCGGGGGTGGATGGCGGCGCCTGCGGTGACCCCGCCCCCTCCTCCCTTCCGCCTCCATTGAGGGTGTCGGGGACCCCGGGGACCGCCCCCCTTTTGGCCCCTCCCCCCTCTGGCCCCGAGACCGCCCCCCGTGACCTCTCGTGACCCCCGTAACCCCCATTTGACCCCGTGACCCCCGTTGACCCCTTTTGTCCTCCCCCCCTTTTGACCCCCTGGTGACCCGGGATGCCCCATGACCTCCTAGTGACCCATGACCCCCCTGTGACCCCGATGACCTCTCACGACCCCTCCTCACGTGACCCCCTAGGAAACCCCAGTGCCCCCCCCACGTGGCTCCACCCCTTTGACTCCCCTCCCCTTTAGCTCCCATCGCCCCGCCTCCCTCAGACCCGCCCCTTTTAGCCCCGCCCCTCACCGGAGGCCCGCCCAGCAGCAGCACCAGCACCAGGGGCGACCCTGTCGGGGGGGGGGTCAGGGGTCATGACCTTGGCGCCCCCCCCAAAAGACCCCCCCCCCCACGGGGACATTTTGGCCCTCCCCCGTCCAAACCCACCCCCCAACTGCCCCCCCGGCCCAATTTCCCCCCCCCAAGACCCCAAATGCCCCCCAACCCCCAATTGCCCCCCCCCAAATCCCCCCCGCCCCACATTTGCCCCCCCCGACTCCCAAATTCCCCCCCCCAACATTTTACCCCCCCCAGTCCCTCATTTGCCCCCCCCCCGCCCCCCCCCTCACAGGGCCAGGCGTCGGCCATGGCTCCGGGGCTGAGTGCGGCCGCCCGGACGCCGGGGCCCTCCCGGACTCCTGGCCCCTCCCGGACTCTGGCCCCTCCCGGGACACCGGGGCCCTCCCGGACTCCTGGGCCCCTCCCGGTCGCTGACTCGGCGGAATGCCGGAATGCGGGGAGGGGGGGACGGGCCCAGGCGTCCGGGGGGGTGTCAGGCATCCAAGGGGCCCCTATAGGGCCCTGGGGGACAAGGGGGGCTATGGGGTCCTTATAGAGTCCCTATAGGGTCCCTAGGGGACAAGTGTGGGGCTATGGGGTCCCTATAGGGTCCCTATACGGTTCATAGGGGACAAGGAGGGGCTATGGGGTCCTTATAGAGTCCCTATAGGGTCCCTAGGGGGACAAGGGGGGCTATGGGTCCCTATAGAGTCCCTATAGGGTTCATAGGGGACAAGGGGGGCTATGGGGTCCCTATAGAGTCCCTATAGGGTCCCTAGGGGACAAGGGGGGCTATGGGGTCCCTATAGGGTCCCTATAGGGTTCATAGGGGACAAGGGGGGCTATGGGTCCCTATAGAGTCCCTATACGGTTCATAGGGGACAAGGGGGCTATGGGTCCTTATAGAGTCCCTATAGGGTCCCTAGGGGACAAGGGGGGCTATGGGGTCCTTATAGAGTCCCTATAGGGCCCTAGGGGACAAGGGGGGCTATGGGGTCCTTATAGAGTCCCTATAGGGCCCTAGGGGACAAGGAGGGGCTATGGGGTCCTTATAGAGTCCCCATACGGTTCATAGGGGACAAGGGGGGCTATGGGGTCCCTATAGGGTCCCAATAGGGCCCCAGGGGACAAGGGGGGCTACCCCAAAATACCCCAGACTAATCTTTACTCCTAAACTAACCCTAAACTACCCCAAACTACCCCTAAACTGCCCTAAACTACCACTAAACAAATCCTTACTCCTAAACTAACCTAAACTATCGCTAAACTACCCCTAAACCGCCCTAAACTACCCTTGAAATGCCCTAAACTACCCCAAACTACTCATAAACTGCCCCAAATTATCCCTAAACTAAGCCCTACTCCTAAACTACCCCTAGACTACCCTAAACTACGCCTAAACTAACCCCTACTTCTAAACTAATCCTGAACTACCACTACACTACCCCTAAACTACTCCTATACTTCCCTAAGCTACCCCTAAACTAAGCGCTACTCCTAAACTACCGCTAAACTACCCCTAAACTGCCCCAAACTAGCCCTAAACTAATCCCTACTCCTGAACTACCCCTAAAGTACCCCTAAAATGCCTTAAAGTACTCCTAAACTAAGACCTACTCCTAAACTAACCCCGAACTATCCAAACTACCCTAAATTACCCCAAACCCCTACTCTAAACTACCCTAGACTGCCCTAAACCACCCTTAAACTGCCCTAAACTCCCCCTAAACTAACCCGTACCCCTAAACTACCCCTAAACTAACCCGTACTCCTAAACTACCCCTAAACTACCCCTAAACTACCCTAGACTCAGCCCTGCCCCTAAACCTGAACCCTAAATCCCAGCCTAACCCCAGGCCTAACCCAACCCAACTTCACCCCATTCCTATCCCTATCCCTGTCCCTATCCATCCCTATCCCTATCCCATCTCTATCCCTATCCCTCCCGTATCCCTCCCCTTATCCCTACCCCAGCCCCATCCTATCCTTACACTTGTCCCTATCCCTACCCTACTCTTATCCCTATTCCTATCCCCAGCCCTACCTGTATCCCTACCCCTATCCCTATCCCTCCCCCTACCCTTATCCCTATCCCTATCCCTACCCTTATCCCTATCTCTACCCTTATCCCTATCCCTACCCTTATCCCTGTCCCTATCCCTATCCTTATCCCTATCCTTATCCCTGTCCCTACCCTTATCCCTACCCCTATCCCTATCCCTACCCCTATCCTTATTCCTATCCCTATCCCTACCCCTACCCTTAACCCTACTCCTACCTTTATCCTTATCTCTATCCCTATCCCTACCCTTATCTCTATCCCTATTCTTATCCCTATCCCTACCCTTATCCCTATCTCTACCCTTATCACTATCTCTACCCCTATCCTTATCCCTACCTCTACCCTTATCCCTACTCCTACCTTTATCCGTATCCCTATCCTTATCCCTACCCCTACCCCATCCCTATTCCCATCCCAATCCCACCCCCCCTTCCCGCTCCCTCCCTCCCCCCCGTTTTGGGTTGGGGGGGCCCAAGCCGCCCCCCCCCCCCCCGATTCCGCGGGCAGTTTCGGATCCCCCCCGGAATTCCGCCCCCCGCCCGGTGCCCACGTGGGCGCAACCGAAAGCGGAGCCGGAGCCGGAGCCGGAGCCGGAGCCGGGGCCGGAGCTTCCCCTTTGCCGGAGGCACCGGGGCCAGCGCCAGGTAGGAACCACCCCCCACCCCGAGGGGCCCAGGCGTCCGGGACCCCCATCCCGCATTGGGATCCCAGTGTCCGGGATCCCTCCGGATCGGGGCCCAGGCGTCCGGGACCCCCATCCCACATTGGGATCCCAGTGTCCGGGATCCCTCCGGATCGGGGCCCAGGCGTCCGGGATCCCCCATCCCACATTGGGATTCGAGTGTTGGGATCCCCCCGGATCGGGGCCCAGGCGTCCGGGATCCCCATCCCGCATTGGGATCCCAGTGTCCGGGATCCCCCTGGATCAGGGCCCAGGCGTCCGGGACCCCCATCCCGCATTGGGATCCCAGTGTCCAGGATCCCCCCGGATCAGGGCCCAGGTGTCCGGGATCCCCCATCCCACATCGGGATCCGAGTGTTGGGATCCCCCCGGATCAGGGCCCAGGCGTCCGGGACCCCCATCCCGCATTGGGATCCCAGTGTTGGGATCCCCCCGGATCGGGGCCCAGGCGTCCGGGATCCCCCATCCCACATCGGGATCCAAGTGTTGGGATCCCCTTGGATCGGGGCCCAGGAGTCCGGGACCCCCATCCCGCATTGGGATCCGAGTGTCCGGGATCCCTCCAGAACAGGAGCCAGGAGGATCCCCCCGGATCGGGGCCCAGGCGTCCAGGACCCTCCCCGGCGGATCCGGTTTTCCAGCGGGATTCTCCCGGGATTGAGGCCCAGGTTTTCCGGAACCGCCCCCCTGTGACCCCGGCGGGACCCGGATCAGGACACAGGCGACGGGACCCCCATTCCCGGCACCGCTTCCAGGTGTCCGGAACGCCGAACCTGCACAGGGCCCCGGCGTC
Organism: Tinamus guttatus; assembly: GCF_059628265.1. Classification (NCBI taxonomy): domain Eukaryota; kingdom Metazoa; phylum Chordata; class Aves; order Tinamiformes; family Tinamidae; genus Tinamus; species Tinamus guttatus. Next base: position 7,286 of record NW_028290093.1, read on the forward strand.
CGGGCGCGAATCCCGTCCCCATTCCATCCCCATTCCCGGAATCTGAGCGCGAATCCCACCCTGTCCCCATTCCATCCCCATTCCCGGCGTGCGGGCGCGAATCCCGTCCCTGTTCCCATTGCCAATCCCAGTGCGCGGGCGCTGATCCCGCCCCATTCCCGGCGCACAGGCAGGAATCCTGTCCCCATCCCCATCCCCATCCCTATTCCTGGTGTCCGGACAGGAATCCCATCCCCGTTCCCATCCCCGTTCCCGCTCCCTGGTTGGGAACCCTTTCTCGTTCCTGTTCCCCGTGTGTGAATCCCGTTCCCATCCCCATTCCTGTTCCCTGTGCGGGAATCCTGCCCCGTTCCCATTCCCTAGGCGTCAATCCCGTCTCCATCCCCATTCCCGTTCCCTGGGTGGGAATCCCATTCCCGTTCCCGTTCCCCGTGCGGAACCCCGCCCCCATTCCCGGTGTCCGTGCGTGACTCCCATTCCTGTTCCCCAGGTGGGAATCCCATCCCGTTCCTGATTCCCGCCCCCATTCCCATCCCCATTCCCGCTCCCCGTTCCCGATTCCCATCCCCGTTCCTGCTCCCCGTTCCTGATTCCCGCCCCCATTCCCATCACCGTTCCCGCTCGCCGGTCGGGATTCCTGCCCCGTTCCCACTCCCCGTTCCCAGTGTCTGTGTGTGAATCCTGTTCCCGCTCCCTGGTGGGGATTCCCGCTCCCCGTTCCTGATTCCCGGCCCCATTCCCATCCCCGTTCCTGCTCCCCGGTCGGGATTCCCATCCCTGTTCCCGCTCCCTATTCCTGATTCCAGCTCCCCATTCCCGCTCCCCGGTTGGGATTCCCATCCCCGTCCCTGATTCCCATCCCCGTTCCCGCTCCCCGCTTGGGATTCCCATCCCTGTTCCTGATTCCTGCTCCCCAGTTGGGATTCCCATTCCCGCTCCCCGTTCCTGATTCCCGTTCCCGATTCCCGCTCCCCATTCCCATTCCTGCTCCCCGCTTGGGATTCCCGTTCCCGATTCCCGCTCCCCATTCCCATTCCCGCTCCCTGTTCCTGATTCCCGCTCCCCAGTTGGGATTCTGATTCCCGCTCCCCATTCCCGTTCCCATCCCCGTTCCCATTCCCGCTCCCCATTCCCGATTCCCGCTCCCCATTCCCGATTCCCGCTCCCCGTTCCCGCTCCCCGTTCCCGATTCCCGCTCCCCGTTCCCGTTCCTGCTCCCCATTCCTGATTCCCGCTCCCCATTCCCATTCCCGCTCCCCGTTCCCGATTCCCGCTCCCCATTCCCATTCCCGCTCCCCGTTCCTGATTCCCGCTCCCCGTTCCCGATTCCCGCTCCCCGTTCCCGATTCCCGCTCCCCATTCCTGATTCCCGCTCCCCATTCCCGCTCCCCGCTCCCAATTCCCGTCGGGAATCCCGCCCCCATGCGCCTCCCCGCGTGGGCTCCCCCGCTCTGGGCGCTGCTCCTGGGCGCCGCCTCCGGCTACGGCTTCCGGAACTGCATCCAGGCGGAGCGCGACGCCGGCAGCTTCCGCTGCATCCAGCGCTTCCTGCGGGACGCGGCCGGCGCCGCCGCCGACCTGCCGCCCGGCACCACCGCGCTCAACCTGTCGCACAACGCGCTGCTCCGCCTGACGCCGGCCGGCCTGGCGCACCTGCCGCGCCTGCGCACCCTCGACCTGGCCTACAACCGCCTGCGCCTGTTGGACGCCGGCGCCTTCGATGGGTTGGGCGCGCTCGACAGCCTGGACGTGGCGCACAACGCGCTGCTCCGCCTGACGCCCGGCGCCTTCCGCGGGTTGGGCAACCTGACGCGCCTGTGGCTGCAGCACAACGAGCTGGAGGCCGTAGAGGCCGACGCGCTGACGCCGCTTGTCAACCTCCGCCTGTTGGTGCTGCGGGACAACCGGCTGCGGAGCTTCGCAGGGCTGGTGGTTGCTCTGCGGCCCCTGGGGCGCCTGTTGGAGGTGGACGCCTGTGCGAACCGCCTGTGCTCGCTGGAGAGCGGCGCCGCGCTACCGCCGGCGCTGCGGGTGTTGCAGCTGTGCAACAACTCGCTGGGGCGCCTGGGCAACGTCAGCGCGGGGCTGTTCCGAGGGCTGCAGCGCCTCGACCTGTCCTACAACAACCTCTCGGACGCCGAGGCCCTCGGGCGGCTCCGCCTGTACAACGTCAGCCGGCTGCAGCTGGCGGGGAACCCCCTGGACGTGTTCCGCCTGTTGGACGTCTCCGACATACAGCCGCGCAACGTGGACTACGCCGGGCTGGCGCTGGGCAACGGCAGCGTGGGCCGCCTGTGCGGCCGCCTGTGGGAGGGCGGCCGGCGGTTGGAGGAGCTCGGCCTGCAGCACAACGGCATCCGGGTGTTGCGGGCGGGCGCGCTGGCCCCGTGCCCGCCCCTGGGCACCCTGGACCTGTCGTGGAACCGGTTGCGGGAGCTGGACTGCGCGGCGGAGCTGCTGAGCGCGCAACAGCGCGCCGAGCTGCGCGGGCTGTTGGTGGAGCACAACCTGCTGCAGCGGGTGCGGCGTTGCCGCGGCGACGTCCGCCTGCCGGCGCTGGCGACGGTGTCCCTGCGCTACAACCGCATCCTGGCGGTGGGGCCGGACGCGTTCGGCTGCGCGCCGGCGCTGCGGGTGTTGCGGCTCAACATCAACACCATCGCGGAGCTGCGGCGCGGCGCCCTGCGCGGGCTGCACAACCTGAGCGAGCTGCGCCTGGACAACAACCTGCTCACCGACCTGTACCGCGACACCTTCGCGGGGCTGCGGCGCCTGCGCACCCTCAACCTGCGCAACAACCGCGTCGCGGTGTTGTTCGGCGGCGTCTTCGGCGACCTGGGCGCGCTCGAGACCCTCGACCTGGGCGGCAACAACCTGCGCCACCTGACGGGCGCCTCCTTCCAGGGGTTGCGCAGCCTCCGCAAGCTGTACCTGGACGGCAACCGCATCCGCGTGGTCAGCGCTACCATGTTCCGCCGCGTGGAGGCCACGCTCCAGGTGTTGGACCTCAAGGGCAACCGGTTGTGCTACCTGAGCAGGCGCGCGGGCCGCGAGCCGCCCTTCGCCGGCCTGCGCCGCCTGTACGACCTCAAGCTACAGGCGCAGCAGCCCTACGGCCTCAAGATCGTCCCGCACCGCTTCTTCGCGGGGCTGCGCTCGCTGCGCGCGCTCTGGCTGTCGCAGAACCGCCTGTTGGCGGTGCCGCCTGACGCCTTCGACGACCTGACGCAGCTGCGGTACCTGTCGCTGGCCGACGGCAGCAACGGGATGGGCGACCTCCCCGGCGGCGTCTTCAAGAGCCTCCGGCGCCTCGAGAGCCTCGACCTGGAGAACGTGGGGCTGCACTCGCTGACGCTGGGGGTGTTCGGCAACCTGACGCGGCTGCGGGCGCTGCGGCTGGCCAAGAACGAGGTGCGCACGGTGACGCGCGCGGTGACGCGGCGCCTGCGCGCGCTGCGCTACCTGGACCTGCGCAAGTGCCCGCTGAGCTGCGCCTGCGACAACCGCTGGTTCCAGGGGTGGCTGCGCAACAGGCGCGTGCAGCTCGTCTACCTGTACAACTACAGCTGCGCGGGGCGGCCGCGCGGCAGCTACGTGCACAGCTTCGACACGCGGGTGTGCTTCCTGCACGCGGGGCTCTACCTGTTCTGCGGCACGGCGCCGGCGCTCGCGCTGTTCACCGCGCTCCCGGTGTTGCACCGCCTGGCGTACTGGCGCGCGCGGTACCTGTGCTTCGTGCTGCGGTGCTGGCTGCGCGCGTGGCGCCGCCGCGACGTCACCCGCTACCGCTACGACGCCTTCGTGTCCTACCACTCCGGCGCGGAGCGCTGGGTGTTGCGGGAGCTGGTGCCCAACGTGGAGCGCACAGGCGGCGCGCGGCTGTGCCTGCACCAGCGCGACTTCCGCGCGGGCGCGGCGGTGCTGGACAACATCGCGGCGGGGGTGTACGGCAGCCGGCGCACGCTGTGCGTGGTGACGCGCGGCTTCCTGCGCAGCGAGTGGTGCGCGCTGGAGATGCAGCTGGCCTCGCAGCGCCTGTTGGAGCGCCGCGGCGGCGGCCTGGTCGCGGTGTTCCTGGAGGACATCCCGCAGGCGGAGCTGGCCGCCCGGCACCGCGCGCGCCGCCTGTTGCTGCGCCGGACCTACCTGCGCTGGCCGCCGCAGCCCGAGGCCCGCGCGCTGTTCTGGGCCCGCCTGCGGGAGGCCCTGCGGGACGGGGGGGACGCGGACGGCGACGGGGGGGACGGGACGCGGTAGCGGCCTCCTCTGACCTCCTGGTCCTCCAGCCTCCTCCTCCTCCTCCTCCAGCCTCCTGTGGCCTCCTGGTCCTCCAGCCTCCTCTGACCTCCTGGTCCTCCAGCCTCCTGTGGCCTCCTGGTCCTCCAGCCTCCTGACTCCTCCGGCCTCCTCCGTTGTGGCCTCCTCGTCCTCCGGCCTCCTCCTCCTGCCTCTGCTGCGGCCTCCACCCCCTCCAGCCTCCTCCTCCTCCGCCCTCCTCTGACCTCCTCGTCCTCCAGCCTCCTGTGGCCTCCTCGTCCTCCAGCCTCCTCTGCTGTGGCCTCCTCCTGACGCCTCTGCTGGGGACTCCTTCTCCTCCAACCTCCTCTGCTGCAGCCTCCACCTCCTCCGGCCTCCTCCTCCTCCAGCCTCTTCCCTCCTCCAGCCTCCTGTGGCCTCCTCCTCCTGTGGCCTCCTCCTCCTGTGGCCTCCACCCCCTCCAGCCTCCTCTGACCTCCTCCGCTGCGGTCTCCTCCAGCCTCCTCCTCCTCCGGCTTCCTGTGGCCTCCTCGTCCTCCGGCCTCCTGACTCCTCCGGCCTCCTCTGACCTCCTCCTCCTCCTGCCTTCTCCTCCAGCCTCCTCTGCTGCAGCCTCCTGGTCCTCCGGCCTCCTCCGGCCTCCTCCTCCTCCAGCCTCCTCTGCTGTGGCCTCCTTCGGCTTCCTTCTTCCTCCTCCTCCTCCTGCCTTCTCCTCCAACCTCCTCCGGCCTCCTCTGACCTCCTCTGCTGCGGCCTCCTGAGGCCTCCACCTCCCCCAGCCTCCTCCTCCAGCCTCCTCTGCTGTGGCTTCCTCCTTCCTCCTCCTCCTCCAGCCTCCTCCTCCTCCGGCCTCCTCTGCTGTGGCCTCCTGAGGCCTCCACCTCCTCCAGCCTCCTCTGCTGTGGCTTCCTCCTTCCTCCTCCTCCTCCTCCTCCAACCTCCTCCAGCCTCCTCTGCTGCGGCCTCCTTTGGCCTCCTGGTCCTCCAACCTCCTCCGGCCTTCTCCTCCGGCCTCCTCTGCTGCAGCCTCCTTCAGCCTCCTCCTCCTCCTTCTCCTCCGGCCTCCTCTGCTGCGGCCTCCTCCTCCTCTTCCTCCTCCTCGTTGCGGCTCCCCGGCCTCCATTGGCGCTCCTGGGAAACAGGAACCTCCAAAGCGGGGAGGAAGACCCCGCAGATCCTTCCTCCTCCTCCTCCTCCCGGCGGCCCCGCGGCCTCCGGCCTCCCCTCCGCAGAGCCTCCCGCCGCCCGGCCGCGCGCCGCCATCCCGGAGGATCCCATGGGATGGATCCACGGGGAGCCGCTCCGACGGGGAGGAAGGCTGCGCGAGGCCGCGTTGGGGGAAAAGGGCCTTTATTTGGGCACGCGACACCCGCGGGGGCCGGAGCATCCGCACGGAGCATCCGGACGGAGCATCCAGACGGAGCATCCGGATGGAGCATCCGCACGGAGCATCCGGATGGAGCATCCGCACGGAGCATCCGAACGGAGAATCCAGACGGAGCATCCGGACGGAGCATCCAGACGGAGCATCCGGATGGAGCATCCGCACGGAGCATCCGCACGGAGCATCCGGATGGAGCATCCGGACGGAGAATCCACACGGAGCATCCGCACGGAGCATCCAAACGGAGAATCCAGACGGAGCATCCCGATGGAACATCCGCACGGAGCATCCAGACGCAGCATCCGGCTCCTCAATAGAGCTCCATGCTGGGGAAGAGCCAGCGCCGGGGGCTGTGGGGATCCCGGGGGTATCCGAACACCGGGAATGCCGGGGAATATTCCCGCGGGAGGCCGGAGACCCGGAGCCTCCCGCCGGGATCCGGCAGCTCCCACATCCCGCGGCGCCGGAGCGGCTCCCGGCGCTCCCAGCGGCCGTCCCAGGCGTCCGGGAACGCGGGGAAGGGAACGCGGCGCTCGTCCCGCTCCGGAGCGCCGGGGATCCAGGCGCTTCCCAGGATGTCGCCGGCCCCTGGCCGCCCCGGGCCGGAATGCCGGGAAGCGCGCGGCTCCGCCGGGGGCTGCCGGATCCAGCCGGAGAAATCCGGGTCCGAGCGGCTCCAGCCGTGTCCGTCCATACGGATCCGCTCCGGAATCATCCCGCGGCTCCAAGGCGGCTCCACGCGCCGGAATTCCGGGCGCTCCGGAGGGGAGAAGCGGGCAGGGATGGGCTGCCATTCCCGGGAGCCGCCTCCTCTTCCTCCACGGATCCCGAAGAGCGCGGCCGGATCCTCCGCGTCTCCCGCCTCCTCCGTCGGCGGCATCCAAGGAAAACGGCTCCGCACGGACGCGGGGGATGAATAAAACCCGTCCAGGTCCACGTTGCCGTCGGCGCTGCCGGGATTTTCCCACCTTCCTCCTCCCGCTTCCCGGAGCGGAGCCGGGGACAGCGCCGGGAAAAGCGGAGCTGGAGCCGATTCCAGCAGCGGGGAGAGCCCGGATGGCAGGAGCGGGGGGTTTTCCGGCGGCGGGAAGCGGGAAGGTGGATTTCCGGGCACGGAAGCGCTCCCGTTTCCAAGGGTGGGAAGCGGCTTCCCGCTCCACTTCCCAAATGTATCCGGCTCGGAGTCGTCGCTGCCGCTCAGGCCCATAGGGAAGAGCAGCTCCTCCCCTTGGCTCCCGGGATCTGCCAGGGAGGGAAAACAGGGAATTGGGAGCAAATCCCAAAGCCCCCCGAGGGATTCCCAAGGCTGGGAATGCGGGGAAGAGGCTCCGGGATCCGCGAGGCGACCTGGCGCCCGGCTCCGGTGAGCCAGGAGCTCGGAGAGGTCGGGATAATCCCGGTTCCGGCGGAGCAGCACGGCCAGGATGTCCCGGCGCCGCTCGCCCACGAGGTCGCGGCCCGGGAACGCCGGGATGCGGCTCAGGAGCGCGCGGAGCCGGGAAGGGAGCTCCTCCCAGGATGATCCATGTGATCCCGGCCGCTCCGGATGCTCCGGATGCTCCGGACACACGTTCTCCTGTTCCCTCGCGGGGCTCGGCGTTCCCAACGGAGCGGCCGCCGATCCCGGCCGCTCCGCGCTCCCGGGATTCCCCGTGTTCCCGAGACTCCCCGCGTTCCCCTTTCCCGGCTCCTTCCGCGGGCTCAGCAGCCTCTCGATATCCACGGATTTCACCTCCCGGTTGAACATTCCCAGGTGCCGCCGGCTCAGGCGCTCGTGGGTGATGACGACGGGATTGGGGGCTCCTATGGGGCTGCCGGAGCGGCGGCTCCGGAGCGGCCTCCGCGCGGGATCCCGGCGCTTCCAGCCGAACTTGGCGGAATCGCGTTCCCGACGGGTCCGGCGGCGCTTCACGCGCCCGGCGCCGCGCTCCATGGCGGCGCTCCTGGAAAACGGGATGGAGCGGGATGGGGGCGGCGGGGTGACCCGGCCGGGCCGTTCCGAGGAATTTGGGGCCATTCCAAGGAATTTGGGGCCGTTTTGAGGAATTTGGGGCCCCTTGGAGAGCTCTGTTATCCCGAGGGATCCCGCCACATCCCCAGGGATCCCCGTGTCCCCTCCACGTCCCTACAGGCCCCCCAGGAGCTCCAGGACCCTCCCCATGTCCCTGTGCCCCCCAAGGAAGCCCGTTTCCACCCCCCCCAAGTCCCTATAGCCCTATAGGACCTCCCCATGTCCCTATAGCCCTCCAGGATCCCCCATATCCCTATAGCCCCCCAAGACCCCCCCATGTCCCTATAGCCCCCTAGGATCCCCATCCACCCCCAAGTCCCTATAGGCCCCAGGACCCCCCGATGTCCCCATAGCCCCCCATGTCCCCCCATGTCCCCATAGCCTCCAAGACCCCCTCCATCCCTATAGCCCCAGTGTCCCCACATGTCCCCATAGCCCCTAGGTCCCCCCCATGTCCCCATAGCCCCCCAGGACCTCCCATGTCCCCATATCCCCCCATCCCCCTCTATGTCCCCACGTCCCCATGTCCCTATAGCGCCCCAATGTCCCCCCATGTCCCCACAGTCCCCCAGGACCCCCATTCCCCCCATGTCCCTATAGCCCCCGAGACCCCCCCCCATATCCCTATAGCCCAAATGTCCCCCCATGTCCCCATCACCCCCCATGTCCCATCATGTCCCTATGGCCCCCCATGTCCCACCATGTCCCTATAGCCTCCCAGACCCCCTCCATCCCTATAGCCCCCATGTCCCCCCATGTCCCCATAGCCCCCAGGACCCCCATTCCCCCCATGCCCCTATAGCCCCTCAAGACCCCCCCCCATATCCCTATAGCCCCAATGTCCCCTCACGTCCCCATCGCCCCCCATGTCCCTCCATGTCCCACCATGTCCCTCTATGTCCCCCCATGCCCCTATAGCCTCCAAGACCCCCTCATGTCCCTATAGCCCCAATGTCCCCCCATGTCCCCATAGCCCCCAGGACCCCCATGTCCCCCCATGTCCCCATAGCCCCCCATGTCCCCCCATGTCCCCACAGCCCCCCCCACCTCCCCTCCCCCACTCACCTCCCCCCGCCGCCAACGGCCCGCGCGGCCCCGCCCCCCCCTCGCGCGAGGCGACCGTTGAGCGGCCGCGGGGCGGGGCCTCGCGCGCGCCTTTCCCGCGCTGCGCTCCCATTGGCCCGCGGGCCGCGGGCGCGCGCTCCCATTGGCTGAGCCGCTTTTGGCGGGAGCGCGGCGCCGAGGTCGCTCCCCTCTGAGGCGACGCGCTCCCCTGAGGCGCCGCCATTTTGTGGAGCCGCCATTTCGTGCGCTCGGGCGCCCCGAGGGGCCCCGGGGAAGGAGGCTCCGCGGCCGGGGGAAGCGGAGGGTGCCCGGGAGGGGAGGCCGAGCCCGGCTCTCCCTTTCCCCCCACGGAAAACGGCGGGACAACGAGGCCTTTGCGGTGTTTTTGTTGCTCGCGGGTTCCGTGGGCGGCCGCCCACCTGCGTTCCGCTCCGCCGGGGAAAGGGAAGCGAAACCGCGACCGCGTGCGCGAACCGGGTGACGGCGACAGGCGGAGAGGGGACAGGGTGACAACAGGTGGCGGCAGCTGAGGCCTCCGCCTTCCGCTTTCGGCTGCAGAAAACGTCCCCAAAAGGGGTAAAATTGGCTCTTTTTGGGTTAGTTTCTCTGCACATCTGTCTTTTGCGTTTATTTCCTCATTTTTTTCTTTTTGCTAATCTTGTTTTTGAGGTGAAACCCCGAGCGAAGCAAAGAGCAGCCCCCTGTGCGGCCTGGCCTGGCTCAGAAAACACTCAGAAATAACTAATAATTCGCATGAAATTGGGTTAATTAAAGCCAGGATCGTCATGTGAGTCATTGCCGGCAATAAACGGGTGTGAAATAAAGAGTCCGAGGAGGAAAAAAGTCTCTAAAAACCCCCAAAAAGCTGATGAAATCGCGGTGATCTTTGCTTTCCTTGGCCGGAACCTGGGGAATTTTATCCCAAAATAGATTTTTTTCCTCCTTTTGCTGCCAAAAGTGACAAGGGGAAAAAAAAAAAACGCGGGTTTTGGAAACGTTGACGACTGCGGTTGTTAAGTAAGGAGAAAAATATGTAGAAAATGGGTTTTGTGCTGAAAATGGGATATTTTAAAGGGAATATCCCGTTGTTAAGGCAGGAGGAAGGCGCGGAGGCCGAGGAAGGGGATTCCCTGGATTCCCAGGATCCTGGATATTCAAATCCCCAATAAAAGCAGCTGGGATGTATCCCGGCCTGGCCATTCCCAGGGAAGGCCGAGGGATCCCTGTGGATTCCCCCCGTTTGGGGAATTCCGTGTTTTCCGATGGGAAGGGGGCGGGAATTGTGGGAATTCCAAAGGGAAAATGCAGCCTCCGGAGCCTCCGTTCCTTTATTGAACCGTGGGGGGACACTCCGGAATAGGGGGACACTCTGGGATAAGGAAGGGACACCGGGATGGGGGTGACACCGGGATGGGGGTGACACTGGTACGGGTGACAGCGGAGGGGGGTGACACCGGGATAAGGAGGGGACACTGGGATGGGGGATGACACAGGGATCAGTGACACTGAGGGTGACACCATGGGGACACTGGAATAAGAAGGGGATCCCGGGATAAGGAGGGGACACCGGGACAGGGGTGACACTGGGATGGGTGACACTGTGAGGGCGATGCCACGAGGGTGACACTGGCACAGGGGTGACACTGGGGGGTGACACCGGGATAAGGAGGGGACACGGGGACAGGGGTGACACTGGGATGGGTGACACTGAAGGTGACACCATGGGGGTGACACCGGGGGGGTGACACCGGGATAAGGAGGGGACACCGGGACAGGGGTGACACGGTGAGGGTGACGCCGTGGGGGTGATGCCGGGACAAGGGTGACACGGTGAGGTGACGCCGTGTGGGTGACGCCGTGCGGGTGACGCTGTGGGGGTGATGCCGGGACAGGGGTGACACTGGGATGGGTGACACTGGGATGGGTGACGCCGCAGGGGTGACACGGTGTGGGTGACACCGTGCGGGTGATGCCGGGACAGGGGTGACACTGGGATGGGTGACACTGGGATGGGTGACGCTGCAGGGGTGACACTGTGAGGGTGACGCCGTGCGGGTGATGCCGGGACAGGGGTGACACGGTGAGGGTGACACTGTGAGGGTGACGCCGTGCGGGTGATGCCGGGACAGGGGTGACGCCGTGCGGGTGACGCCGGCGGTGACGTCAGGGCTTCTCGAGCTGCCCCGCGGCCTCGTCCCCCCGCATTGTCCCCACGTCCTGGTAGGTGGGGGGCAGCCCCCGCCCGATGTCCTCGTACATGGAGCACTCGTCCAGACGCAGCCCCTGGGGACAGCGCGGGGACGTGGGGACACCGTGGGGACACCGTGGGGACAGCATGGGCATGGGGACACCGTGGGGACACTATGGGGATGTGGGGACACCGTGGGGACAGCGTGGGCATGGGGACACCATGGGGACACTATGGGGACGTGGGGACACCGGGGGGACACCAGGGGACATGGGGACACCAGGGTGGGGACACCGGGGGGACATGGGGACACTGTGGGCATGGGGATACCATGGGGACACTATGGGGACATGGGGACAGCGTGGGCATGGGGACACCATGGGGACACCATGGGGACATGGGGACACTGTGGGCATGGGGATACCATGGGGACACTATGGGGACGTGGGGACACCATGAGGACACCGGGGGGACACCATAGGGGCATGGGGACACTGGGGGGACACTATGGGGACACTATGGGGACATGGGGACACCGTGGGGATACTTTGGGGGGAGACACTGTGGGCATGGGGATACCATGGGGACACTATGGGGACAGCGGGGGGACACCAGGGGGACACTATGGGGACGTGGGGACACCGTGGGGACATGGGGACACCATGGGGACACCTTGGGGGGGGGACACTGTGGGCATGGGGACACCGGGGTGGGGACACCGTGGGGACACCATGAGGGCACCATGGGGACACCGGGGAGACATGGGGACACTGTGGGCATGGGGACACCATGGGGACACTATGGGACGTGGGGACACCAGGGGGGACACCATGGGGACACCATGGGGACATGGGGGAGTGGGGACACCGTGGGCACACCGGGGGGGGGACCTTAGGGGACACCGTGGGGACAGTGGGGGGGGACCATGGGGACACTGTGGGGGGGGGGGACACTGTGGGGACACCGTGGACATGGGGACACCAGGTGGTGGGGACACCGTGGGGACGCCATGGGGACACGGGACACCATGAGGACACCATGGGGATGCTGTGGGGGACACCGTGGGGACACCGGGGGACACGGCCGCCCCGATGTCCCCGATGTCCCCGATGTCCCCGATGTCCCCGATGTCCCCATGTCCCCGCTCACCTCGTACAGATTCTCCTCCTCCCCCGGCGTCCCCTTGCTCTTCAGCAGCCGCTCGTTGGCCCAGCGCTTCTGTGGGGACATTGGGGACAGTGTGGGGACATGGGGACACCGTGGGGACATGGGGACAGCGTGGGGGACACCATGGGGACACTGCGGAGACAGCGGTGACACCATGGGGACGTGGGGAGACAGGTGTCCCCAGAGCCGCTGCGGGTGTGGAGGGTGACCCGAGTGTCCCCACGTGCACCGGGTGACAGGAGTGTCCCCACGTGTCCCCAAGGCCACCCCAGGGGGTCCCCGCATGTCCCCAAGGCCACGCCGTGTGTCCCCAAAGCCACCCCGAGGAGTGACCCGTGTGTCCCCAAGGCCCCCCTGGGGTGTCCCTGTGTGTCCCCAAGGCCACCCCGGGAGGTGACAGGAGCGTCCCCAAGGCCACCCCAGGGGGTGACCCGCATGTCCCCAAGGCCACCCCAGGGGTTGACCTGTGTGTCCCCAGGGCCACCCCGTGTGTCCCCAAAGGCACCCCGGGGGGTGACAGGAGCGTCCCCAAAGCCACCCCAGGGGGTCCCCGTGTGTCCCCAAGGCCACCCCATGTGTCCCCAAGGCCACCCCAGGGGGTCCCCACATGTCCCCAAGGCCACCCTGGGGTGTTGACAGGAGCGTCCCCAAAGCCACCCCAGGGTGTCCCCGCGTGTCCCCAAGGCCATCCCGGGGGGTGACCTGAGTGTCCCCAAGGCCCCCCGTTGTCCCCTTTGTCCCCAAGGCCACCCTGGGGGGTCCCTGTGTGTCCCCAAAGGCACCCCGGGGGGTGACAGGAGTGTCCCCAAAGCCACCCCCTGTGTCCCCGCGTGTCCCCAAAGCCACCCTGGGGGGACCCCATGTGTCCCCAAGGCCACCCCAGGGGGTGACCTGAGTGTCCCCAAGGACCTCGTTGTCCCCTTTGTCCTCAAGGCCACCCCAGGGGGTCCCCGCGTGTCCCCATAGCCACCCTGGGGGGTGACAGGAGTGTCCCCATAGCCACCCCGCATGTCCCCAAGGCCACCCCGGGGGGCGACCCGAGTGTCCCCAAGGTCCCCCCCGTTGTCCCTGTGTGTCCCCAAGGCCCCCCTGGGGTGTCCCCATGTGTCCCCATAGCCACCCTGCATGTCCCCATGGCCACCGCAGGGGGTGACAGGAGTGTCCCCAAAGCCACCCCAGGGGGTCCCCATGTGTCCCCAAGGCCACCGCGGGGGGTGACAGGAGTGTCCCCAAGGCCCCCCCCGTTGTCCCCGTTGTCCCCGTTGTCCCCCCGGACCCTGAGCAGCAGCAGCAGCCCCGGCCCCGCGGCGCAGAGCAGCAGCAGGGCCCCCTCGGCCGCGATCACCCGGTCCTTGGTGGCCTCGGCCACGTTCAGGAAGGGCACGGCCACCTCTGGGGGGGCGGGGACGGGGGGACGCGTCACCCGGTGTCACCTGTGTCACCCCGCGTCACCCCCGCAACACCCCGCATCGTCCCTGTGTCACCCCACAACACCCCGCGTCACCCCTGCAACACCCTGCGTCACCCCCGCATCGCCCCACGTCACCCCCACGTTGTCCCTATGTCACCCCGCGTCACCCCGTGTCACCCCCGCATCGCCCCGCGTCACCCTGTGTCACCCCCGCAACACCCTGCGTCACCCCGTGTCACCCAGCGTCACCCCCGCAACACCCAGCGTCACGCCCGAATCGCCCCGCGTCACCCTGTGTCACCCCGTGTCACCCCCGCAACACCCTGCGTCACCCCGTGTCACCCCGCGTCACCCCCGCAACACCCTGTCACCCCCGCAACACCCCGCGTCACCCTGTGTCACCCCGTGTCACCCAGTATCACCCCCGCATCGCCCCGCATCACCCCGTGTCACCCCGCGTCACCCCCGCAACACCCCGCGTCACCCCCGCAACACCCAGCGTCACCCAGTGTCACCCTGTGTCACCCCGCGTCACCCCCGCAACACCCCACGTCACCCCCGCATCGCCCCGCGTCACCCCGTGTCACCCCTGCAACACCCCGCGTCACCCCCGCATCGCCCCACGTCACCCCGTGTCACCCAGCGTCACCCTGTGTCACCCCCCATCACCCCTGTGTCACCCTCACAACACCCTGCATCACCCCCGCGTCGGCCCCACAACACCCCGCATCAGTGTCCCCACATCCCCGTGTCACCCTGCATCGCACCCGCAACACCCCACTTCACCCCGTGTCACCCCACATCACCCCGCATCACCCCTGCAACACTCTATGTCACCCCGCGTCACCCCCGCGTCGTCCCTGTGTCACCTCATGTCACCCCCGCAACACCCCTGCAACACCCCACGTCACCCCGCGTCACCCCCATGTCACCCGTTGCCCTCATGTCACCCCGCGTCACCCCCATGTCACCCCACATCACTGTGTCCCCGTATTCCTGCGTCCCCACATCCCTATGTCCCTGTGTCCCAGGTGTCCCCACATCCCCTGTCCCCCGTCCCTGTGTCCCCTTGTGCCCCTGTCCCCAATGTCCCTGTGTTCCCATGTCACTGTGTCCTTGTGTCCCCTGTCCCCAATGTCCCTGTGTCCCCATGTCCCCGCATCCCCTGTCCCCATGTCCCCGTCCCCATGTCCCCAGTGTCCCTGTGTCCCTGTCCCCACGTCCCCATTGTCTCCATGTCCCCATGTCCCCACGTCCCCGTGTCCCTGTGTCCCCTTGTCCCCACATTCCCATGTCCCCAGTGTCCCCGTGTCCCCATGTCTCCATGTCCCCAGTGTCCCCCGTCCCCCTGTCCCCGTCCCCACGTCCCCAATGTCCCCATGTCCCCATTGTCCCCCATTGTCCCCATTGTCCCCATTGTCCCCATGTCCCCATTGTCCCCATTGTCCCCCATTGTCGCCATTGTCCCCATTGTCCCCATTGTCCCCATGTCCCCATTGTCCCCACGTCCCCATTGTCCCCATTGTCCCCATGTCCCCATGTCCCCCTGTCCCCACGTCCCCATTGTCCCCCATTGTCCCCATTGTCCCCATTGTCCCCATTGTCCCCATGTCCCCATTGTCCCCATTGTCCCCATGTCCCCATGTCCCCATTGTCCCCGCTGTCCCCATTGTCCCCATGTCCCCATTGTCCCCAGTGTCCCCGTGTCCCCCATTGTCCCCATTGTCCCCATTGTCCCCCATTGTCCCCATTGTCCCCATTGTCCCCATTGTCCCCACGCCCCCCTCACCGCGCACGCGCAGGAAGGTCCCACACGATTGGGCCACCACCCCCTGGGCCTCCACGCGGCAGTAGTAGAGGCCGGTGTCACCCGGCGTCACCGCCTCGAAGCTCAGGGTGACGCCGCCGTCCCCGCGCGTCAGGCGGCGGCCGTCACCGTCGGCCAGCGCGGGGCCTCCGCCGCCCCAACAGGCGCTGCCGTTGTCACCGCGCGGCGGGTGACACGCGCGGTGCCACGTGGCCCGGGCCCCCGCCGGCGCGGTGTAGGCGCAAGGACAGGCTGACGCGGGCGCCGGGTGTCACCGCGCGCGACGCCGGTCCGGGTGACACCGTCACCGCCGCCCCGGTGTCGCAGCGGCGCCGCGACAGCGACGTCACCGTCAACCGCCGGGCACTCGTCACCCGCGACGCTCCCGTTGGTGGCGCCGCAGGGGGGGGGGCAGCCACCCTGGGGGGGGGACATCGGGGTGGCCCTGTCCCCTCCTGTCCCCTCCTGTCCCCCCCTGTCCCTCCTGTCCCCCCCGTCACCCCCTGTCCCCTCCCGTCCCCCCCTGTCCCCCCTGTCCCCCCGTCCCCTCCTGTCCTGTCCCCCCCGTCCCCATCCTGTCCCCCCTGTCCCCCCCGTCCCCTCCTGTCCCCTCCTGTCCCCCCTGTCCCCCTCCTGTCCTCTCCTGTCCCCCCTGTCCCCCTCCTGTCCCCCTCCTGTCCCCCCGTCCCCCCTGTCCCCTCCTGTCCCCTCCTGTCCCCCCCCCGTCCCCTCCTGTCCCCCTCCTGTCCCCTCCTGTCCCCCCCCCGTCACCTCCCGTCCCCTCCTGTCCCCTCCTGTCCCCCCTCTCCCCCCATCCCCCCCCTTGTCCCTTCCTGTCCCCCCCCGTCCCCCTCCTGTCCCCCCCCTGTCCCCCCCTGTCCCCCCCTGTCCCCCCCGTCAACCCTCCTGTCCCCTCCTGTGTCCCCTCCTGTCCCCCCTGTCCCCTCCTGTCCCCCCCGTCCCCCCCGTCCCCTCCTGTCCCCTCCTGTCCCCTCCCCCCCTTGGGGACAGTTTTGGTTCCTCTTATGGGGACACGGGGACAGCGGATTCCCGCTGGGATATGGGACCCCCATGGGGAAATTCCCACCCAGATCCAGGACATCCATGGGGAAATTCCCACTGGGATCCGGGATACCCATGGGGTGATTCCTGCCTGGATCCAGGACACCCATGGGGTGATTCCCACCCGGATCCAGGACACCCGGAGGACGATTCCCACCCGGATCCAGGACACCCGGGGGGCAATTCCTCCTGGGATCCAGGACACCCCTGGGGTGATTCCTGCCGGGATCTGGGACACCCTTGGGGCAATTCCCGCCCGGATCCATGACCCCCATGGGCTCTTCCCGCCCGGATCCATGACCCCCATGGGGCAATTCCCGCCCGGATCCATGACCCCCATGGGGCAATTCCCACCCGGATCCGGGAACCCCCATGGGGTGATTCCCACCCGGATCCATGACCCCCATGGGGTGATTCCCGCCCGGATCCATGACTCCCATGGGCTCTTCCCACCCGGATCCATGACCCCCATGGGGTGATTCCCACCCGGATCCATGATCCCCATGGGCTCTTCCCGTCCGGATTCCTGCCCCCCCCGGCTCTTCCCGCCCGGATCCATGACCCCCATGGGGTGATTCCCGCCCGGATCCGCTCCCGCTCCGGCTCCTACCTGGGAGCAGGCAGAGGACGAGGGGCAGCGGGGGGACACGGCGGCTCCTGGGGACACCGGCCATTCCCAGCCGGAGCGCGGGACCGGAACGTGGTACCGGAACGTGGTACCGGAACGCGGTTCTGGAACACGAGACCGGAACGCGGTACCAGAACGTGGTACCGGAGCGCGGAACCGGAATGTGGTACCGGAATGCGGTTCTGGAACACGAGACCGGAACGCGGTACCAGAACGTGGTACCGGAGCGCGGAACCGGAATGTGGTACCGGAATGCGGTTCTGGAACACGAGACCGGAACGCGGTACCAGAACGTGGTACCGGAACACGGTACCGGAATGCGGTTCTGGAACACGAGACCGGAACGCGGTACCAGAACGTGGTTCTGGAGTGCGGTACCGGAACGCGGTTCTGGAACACGGTACTGGAACGCGGTACCGGAGCGCGGTACCACAACACAGGACCGGATCGCGGTGTTGGAATGGGGTACCTGATCACAGTGCCGGATCGCTGTAGCGGGTCGCGGTGCCGGACGGCGGTACCGGTTCACGGTACCCGATCACAGTGCCGGATGGCGGTGCCGGGTCGCGGTACCGGCTCACAGTACCAGATCGCTGTACCGGAACACAGTACCGCTTCACAGTACCAGATCGCTGTACTGGATCGCGGTGCCGGAACGTGGTACCAGCTCACAGTACCAGAAGGTGGTGCCGGATCGCGGTACCGGTTCGCGGTACCGGATGGTGGTGCCGGATGGCGGTACCGGTTCACAGTACCGGATGGCGGTGCTGGAACGCGGTACTGGATCACGGTACCGGTTCACAGTACCGGTTCACGGTACCAGCTCACAGTACCGGAGAGCGGTGCTGGAATGCGGTACCAGTTCACAGCACCGGTTCGCGGTACCGGAAGGCGGTGCCGGAACGCGGTACCGGTTCACAGTACCGGTCGGCGGTGCTGGAACGCGGTGCTGGAACGCGGTTCCGGCCGGCGGTTCCGGATGGCGGTTCCGGATGGCGGTTCCGGCCGGAGATTCGCCCCAGCGCCCGGCACCGCCCGGTGCCACCAGCACCCAGGGGACACGGGGGGGACACGGGGGGGACACGGGGGGGGGACACGGGGGGGGGGACACGGGGGGGGGGACACGGGGGGGGACACGGGGGGGGGACACGGGGGGGACACGGGGGGGGCAGTGCCATCCCCTCCCCCCGGAGCTCCGGAGGGACTGGAATTCCTGGGGATGGAGGACTGGGATTCCTAGGGATGGAGGACTGGAATTCCTGGGGATGGAGGACTGGAATTCCTGGGGATGGAGGACTGGAATTCCTGGGGATGGAGGACTGGAATTCCTAGGGATGGAGGACTGGAATTCCTAGGGATGGAGGGACTGGAATTCCTAGGGATGGAGGGGCTGGAATTCCTAGGGATGGAGGACTGGGATTCCTGGGGATGGAGGGGCTGGAATTCCCAGGGATGGAGGGGCTGGAATTCCTAGGGATGGAGGGACCGGAATTCCTAGGGATGGAGGGGCTGGAATTCCTAGGGATGGAGGACTGGGATTCCTGGGGATGGAGGGGCTGGAATTCCCAGGGATGGAGGGGCTGGAATTCCTAGGGATGGAGGGACCGGAATTCCTAGGGATGGAGGGGCTGGAATTCCTAGGGATGGAGGACTGGGATTCCTGGGGATGGAGGGGCTGGAATTCCCAGGGATGGAGGGGCTGGAATTCCTAGGGATGGAGGGACTGGAATTCCTAGGGATGGAGGGGCTGGAATTCCTAGGGATGGAGGACTGGGATTCCTGGGGATGGAGGGGCTGGAATTCCTGGGGATGGAGGGGCTGGAATTCCTAGGGATGGAGGACTGGGATTCCTGGGGATGGAGGGGCTGGAATTCCCAGGGATGGAGGACTGGAATTCCTAGGGATGGAGGGACTGGAATTCCTAGGGATGGAGGGGCTGGAATTCCTAAGGATGGAGGGGCTGGAATTCCTAGGGATGGAGGGGCTGGAATTCCCAGGGATGGAGGGACCGGAATTCCCAGGGATGGAGGAACTGGGATTCCTGGGGGTGCAGGGACCGGAATTCCCGGGATTCAGGGACCGGAATTCCCAGGGATGGAGGACTGGAATTCCTGGGGATGGAGGACTGGAATTCCCAGGGATGGAGGGACCGGAATTCCCGGGGATGGAGGGACCGGAATTCCCGGGGATGAGGGACCAGGTGCCGGATCTGGACCTGCCGGCGGTACCGACCTGGCTCCCGGAGCACCCAGGGGTGACAGCCCTGGGGCTGGGACGGGACCGACCCGGGTCCTATCAGTTCAGAACCGGGTCCCGGTGGTACCGAACCGGGTCCCGTCAGTTCAGAACCGGGTCCCTGTGGTACCGACCCTGGTCCCGGTGGTACCGACCCGGGTCCTATCAGTTCAGAACCGGGTCCCGGCGCTCGGGGCAGTCCCGAACCGGGTCCCGAACCAGGTCCCGGTGGTACCGAACTGGGTCCCGGCAGTTCTGAACTGGGTCCCTGTGGTCCCGACCCGGGTCCCGGTGGTACCGACCCGGGTCCCGTCAGTTCAGAACCGGGTCCTGGCACTTGGGACGGCCCCGACCCGGTCTCGGTGGTACCGAACCGGGTTCCCTCAGTTCTGAACCGGGTCCCGTCAGTTCTGGACCGGGTCCGGGCGGTCCCGAACCGGGTCCGGCAGTTCAGAACCGGGTCCCGGCGCTCGGGGCGGTCCCGACCCGGCTCCCGTCGGTTCTGACCCGGGTCCCGGCGGTCCCGAACCGGCTCCCGGGCCGGGGGGGGCGGTGCCGCCCGCGGCTCCTCCCCCAGGAAGCGGCGCTCGGGGCGGGCGGAGCCGGAACCGCCCGGAGCAGCCGGCGGGGCCCGACCCGACCCGACCCGAACCCGCCCGGCCCGACCGGAACCGACCGGAACCGACCCGACCCGGTCCGACCCGTGAGTGGGTCCGTGCGACCCCCCCCCCCCCGGCCCAGCGGAACTTTCGGGTCGGGCCGGGAGGGAGGGGGGAGCCCCGGGGGGGGGAGGAGGGACCGGCCGGGGGGGGGGGCTGTATGGGGGGAGGGGGGCGGCGGTGGCGTCACTTCCTGCTCGCGCTCCGGGCCCCCCCCCCCGCGCGGAGCCGCCTTTCCGGGGGGGAGGGGGCGGGGGCTCCACCAGACAACAACAACCGACAACAACCCCCACAACAACCCAACAACAACCCCCCAACAACCTCCACAACAACCAACCCAACAACCCCCCCACCCCAACAACCCCCAACAACGCCTACAATAACCCCCACAACAACACCCCCAACAACCTCTACAATAACCCCCACAACAACACCCTCAACAACCACCCCAACAACCCCCAACAACGCCCCCAACAACCCCCCCACCCCAACAACCCCTAACGACCTCTACAATAACCCCCACAACAACACCCC
>NW_028290094.1:0-39722 GCF_059628265.1 Tinamus guttatus
GGGGAGCTCGGGGACGTACCAAGTACCGCGGGGGGGGGAGGGGGGGGGGGCACAGCGACTCCCCCGCGTTTCCCAGCACCGAAAACGCCGGGAACGTCCCCAAAACGCCGCTCAGTGCGTCACGGCGGTGACGTCACTACGCGTCACCTCTGTTACCTCAGAGCTGGCGGGGGGGGGGGGGCGCGCCCTTTGTTGCCCTCCCCCCGCGTTGGTGGCGCCGCGGGGCGGAACCACCGGCGGCCGCGGGGGGGGGGGGGGGCGGAAACGCGGCAGGGGTAAAAATGGAGTGAAAATGGGGAGTAAAAATGGGGTGAAAAGCGTCAAAATGAGTGAAAATGGGGGTGAGAAGGGGCGGGGAGGAGCGCGGGGAACCCCCCCCCCCGCGGTGGTGTCGCCCCCCCCCCCCGCTCCCGCGGTGGTGTCGCCCAAGGGGGCGGGGCGCGCGCGGCGCATGCGCGGGGCGGGGGCGGCGCCGGAGCGGGGCCGCGCGGGGGGGCGCTGGGGAGGCCCCGCGCGGCGCCGCCGCCGCCGCCGCTGCCCGCGATGGCCGAGGACTATTGGGACTATTGGGACTATTGGGACCCGCCGCGACGCTGAGAGCCGTGAGCGCCCCCCGGGACCGGGCGGGGCTTAAAGGGGCCCCGGCGTCCGGGGGACCCCCCCCCAATAATGTCTTAAAGGGGCCCCGGAATCCGGGACCCCCCCCCCTATAGCGTCTTAAAGGGGCCCCGGCGTCCGGGGGGACCCCCCCCCCCACCAATAATGTCTTAAAGGGGCCGCAGAATCCGGGACCCCCCCCCCCATAGCGTCTTAAAGGGGCCCCGGCGTCCGGGGGGACCCCTCCTCCCCCGCCCCAATAATGTCTTAAAGGGGCCCCGGCGTCCGGGACCCCCCCCCCCTATAGCGTCTTAAAGGGGCTCCGGCGTCCGGGGGACCCCCCCTCCCCCCCCAATAATGTCTTAAAGGGGCCCCAGAATCCGGGACCCCCCCCCCCCCCAATAGCGTCTTAAAGGGGCCCCGGCGTCCGGGACCCCCTCCCCCCAATAGCGTCTTAAAAGGGCCCCGGCGTCCGAGGGACACCCCCCCCCCGCCCCAATAATGTCTTAAAGGGGCCCCGGTGTCCGGGACATCCCCCCCGCCCCCAGCAATGTCTTAAAGGGGCCCCCGGCGTCCGGGACACTCCCCTCCCCCCCCCCCCAACCCCGCCCGGGACCCCCCTCCCTCCCCCCCAATAATGTCTTAAAGGGGCCCCGGCGTCCGGGAAGCCTTAACACCCCCCCCCCCCCACCCCAATAGTGTCTTAAAGGGGCCCTGGTGGTCGTCCCCCTCCCCCGCTCTTGCCAGTGATCCAAAGGGGCCCAGGCGTCCGGGGGGGGCGGGGCTCAACCACCCCCCCCACCCTATAGTGACCCAGAGGGGCCCAGGCGTCCGGGACCCCCGGGGGCTTAGGGAGGCCCAGGGTGTCCCCAGGCTCTTAAAGGGCCCGGACTCTTAAAGGGACCCCCCCCTCAGTGACACCCACAGGGCCCTGGAGTCCAGGGTGTCCCCAGGCTCTTAAAGGGCCCAGGCGTTCGGGGAGCCCTCAAGGTCTTAAAGGACCCAGGAGTTCGGGCCCCTCCCGGGTCCTGAAGGGGCCCAGGCGTCCGGGGGGGGTCCCCAGTCCTCTTAAAGG
Organism: Tinamus guttatus; assembly: GCF_059628265.1. Taxonomy (NCBI): domain Eukaryota; kingdom Metazoa; phylum Chordata; class Aves; order Tinamiformes; family Tinamidae; genus Tinamus; species Tinamus guttatus. The sequence goes on from NW_028290094.1 coordinate 1,673, forward strand.
GCCAGGGATGCCCCTTCCCAGGACAGGCTCTTAAAGGGCCCGGTCACCCCGGCTGCCTCTTGCTGGGATCCCACCGGGCGGGGGCACCCGGGACCCCCTTCCCCTTCTCGCGGAGGGGGCCCAGGCGTCCGGGCCCCCCCCCCCACGATGCCGCTCCCCCCCTCCCCCAGGACCATGGACCGCATGAAGAAGATCAAGCGGCAGCTCTCGATGACGCTGCGGGGGCGGCCGGGCCGGGGAGCCCCGCGACGAGGGGCCCCCCAGCGACACCGGTGAGACCGCGGCGCCCCTTTAAGGGCCCGGGGGAGCGCGAGGGAGGCGCCTGCCCCTTTAAGGTGTCAGGGTCTGTCCCCTTTAAGAGGATCCGGGCCGCAGGAGGGGCCCGTTCCTTTAAGGGAGCTGGAGGGGTGCCTGCCCCTTTAAGAGGATCCAGGTTGCAGGAGGTGCCTGTCCGTTTAAGGAAGCTGGGGCAGTGCCTGCCCCTTTAAGAGGATCCAGGTTGCGGGAGGTGCCTGTTCCTTTAAGGGAGCTGGAGTGGTGCTTGCCTCTTTAAGAAGATCCAAGTTGGGGGAAAGTGCCTGTCTCTTTAAGGGAGCTGGAGGGGTGCCTGCCCCTTTAAGAGGATCCAGGTTGCAGGAGGTGCCTGTCCCTTTAAGGAAGCTGGGGCAGTGCCTGCCCTCTTAAGAAGATCTAAGCTGCATAAGGTGCCTGTTCCTTTAAGAGAGCTGGGACGGTGCCTGGCCCTTTAAGAGAATCCAGGCTGGGGAAAGTGCCTGTCCCTTTAAGAGAGGCAGAGCAGTGCCTGCCCCTTTAAGAGGATCCAGGTTGCAGGAGGTGCCTGTTCCTTTAAGGGAGCCGGGGCGGTGCCTGTCCCTTTAAGAGCATCCAGGCTGCGAGAGATGCCTGTCCCTTTAAGGGAGCCAGAGCAGTGACTGCGCCTTTAAGAGGATCTAGGTTGCTGGAGGCGCCTGTCTCTTTAAGGGAGCCGGGGCGGTGCCTGCCCCTTTAAGAATATCCAGGCTGCAGAAGGTGCCTGTTCCTTTAAGGGATCCGGGGCGGTGCCTGCGCCTTTAAGAGGATCCAGGTTGCAAGAGATGTCTATCCCTTTAAGGGAGCCAGAGTGGTGCCTGCCCCTTTAAGAGGATTTGGGCCGTGGGAGGTGCCTGCATCTTTAAGGCACCAAAACACATAGGAGGCACCTGTCTCTTTAAGAGAGCGTCAAGAGGTGCTTGTCCCTTTAAGAGACCTGGGGACAGAGGCTGCTGAGGGAGGCACCTGCCCCTTTAAGAGCCGACACCTGCACCCGTCCCTTTAAGGAGGTTGTGGCGGTGTTTTTAGGGGGCGCCTGCCCCTTTAAGGTGTCCGAGGTGGGCTTGAGCCAGGTACTTAAAGGGGATACCTGCCCCTTTAAGATGGTCGTGTTGGCAGCAGAGGGGGCGCCTGCCCCTTTAAGAGGCTATCGAGGCGCTTGTGCCTTTAAGATGGGTGCATGCAGGGCTGGCGGCAGTGCCTGGCCCTTTAAGAGGCTGTGGTGGTGCCTGGCCCTTTAAGAGGGCAGCAGCAGAGCAGCTGTAACTGTAAGATGGGTTGAGATGTGTGCCTGCCCCTTTAAGAGGCGTGGCATGGGGGGTTCAGTATTGCGCCTGCCCCTTTAAGGCGTTATAGAGGGCCCTGTTCCTTTAAGATGGTTGTGCTGGGGGTGCGGGAATCAGTGCTGGCCCTTTAAGAGGCAAAGTCGAGCCCTGCGCCTTTAAGGGAGCGGTGGGGAGGCGCCTGCCCCTTTAAGACGTTCGCGGAGTGCGCGGCTCCTTTAAGGCCGCATTAGCATAGCCCCGCCCCCCGCGGGACGGCGGGAAGGAGGAGGGGGCGGCGCGGCGCGCGGCCCCGCCCCCACGCCGGCTCCGCCCAATGGCAGCGAGGCCGGGGAGGGCGGCGGCGGCCGCGATTGGTGGAGAGGGGACCAATGGGCAGCGAGCGAGGGGGCGGGGCTTCCCCGGGGCCGTGAGGGCGGGGCGGGAGGAGAGGAGGTTTGGGGCCGTTTTGGGGCGTTTTGGGCGATTTTGGGGCGTTTCCGGCGTTTTGGGGGGCGTTTCCGGGGTTTTTGGGGGTGCTGGGGCCGTTTTTGGGGTGTTTCTCTGGTTCTGGGGTGGCCCAGACCCCCCGCGCCCCCCACGAAGGGGCATCCAAGGGCACCTAGGGGAGAACCCGGGGGGTTATTGGGCACTTTGGGGTGTTTTGGGGCATTTTGGGGCCATTTCTGGGGCGTTTGGGGACGTTTTGGGGGTTTGGGGGGTTGTTGCCTCCGTTTTGGGGGTGATTTAGGAAGTTTGGGGCTTCCGTGACCCCCAAAAGGGGCATCCGAGGACCCGTGGAGCAATTTGGGGTGTTTCTGGGGGGTTTTGGGGTTGCGGGCTCCGTTTTGAGGGAAATTGGGGGGTTCCAGGGTCATTTTGGGGGTTTGGAGGTCGCCAGCTCCGTTTTGGGGCCGTTTCTGGGCGTTTTGGGTCCCTAGCCCCATTTAGGGCCATTTCAGGGGTGTTTCTGGGGGCTTTGGGGGTCACTCGGCCCATTTTGGGGGCACTTCCAGGGTTTTGGAGCATTTCGGGGGTTTTTGGGGTCCCCAGAGCCATTTTTGGGGTGACCGGGCCTGTTTTGGGGGTAGTTCCAGGGGTTTGGGGGGCAATTCCAGAGTTTTGGGGGTAGTTCCAGGGGTTTGGGGTCGCCGAGGTGGTTTCGGGGTAGTTTGGGGCCGTTCCAGAGCTGTTTTGGGCTGATTCCAGGGGTTTTTGGGGTCACCGTCCTCTTTGGGGAGCAATTCTGCGGGTTTTGGGGTCGCTAGGCCCATTTTGGGGGCTGTTCAGGCATTTTTGGGGCCACCGGGCCTGTTTTGGGGGCCCTTTTGGGGCAGTTTTGGGTATTTGGGGCCAATCCAAGGTATTGGGGGCCATTTGGGGGGGGTTGGAGTCACTGGGCCCATTTTTGGGGTGTTTTGGGGGGATTTGGGGGTGTTTTGGGCCAACCTGGGGTATTGAGGGCCATTCCACAGGATTTTTGGGGTCAACAGGTACTTTTTTTGGGTGGTTTTGGGGCATTTTGGGTGTTCTGGGGTCGTTCTGGGGTATTGACGGCCATTCCAGGGGGTTTTTTGGAGTCACCGAGCCCATTTTTGGGGCAGTTTTGGGGCATTTCGGGGTTTTGGGGGCCAATCCAGGATATTAGGGACCATTGTGGGGGGATTTTAGGGTCACCGGGGCCCGTTTTTGGGGCAGTTATGGGGCGTTACGGGGGTTTTGGGGCCATTTCAGTGTATTAGGGGCCATTCCGGGGGGTTTTTGGGGTCGCTGGGGCCATTTTCAGGGTGGTTTGGGGGCATTTTGGGTGTTTTTGGACCAATCTGGGGGTATTGGGGGCCGTTTCGGGAGGGTTTTGGAGTAGCTGGGCATATTTTCAGGGCAGTTTTGGGGCATTTGGGGGGTTTTGGGGCCATTTTGGGGTATTGGGGTCCGTTCCGGGGGCTTTTGGGTCCCTGGACCCATTTTTGGGGCTGTTTTGGGGCATTTGGGGAGTTTTTGGACCTATCCAGGGTATTGGGGGACATTCTGGGGGGCTTTTAGGGTCACCGGACGCATTTTTGTGAACAGTTTTGGGGCATTTTGGACGTTTTTGGACCAATCTGGGGTATTGGGGGCCGTGCTGGGGGGAGGTTTTGGAGTCGTCAGGCCCGTTTTGGGGGCATTTTAGGGCATTAGGGGTTTTTTGGGCCATTTCAGTGTATTGGGAGCCGTTCCAGGAGTCACTGGGCCCATTTTTGGGGTCATTTGGGGCGTTTTGGGTCCATTCTGGCATATTGGGGGCCATTCCGGGGGGGTTTTGGAGTCACTGGGCCCATTTTTGGGGCCATTTGGGGCATTTTGGGGGGCTTTGGGCCAATCTGGGGTATTGGGGTCCGTTCCAGGGGGTTTTTGGGGTCGCAGGGCCATTTTCGGGGCAGCTTGGGGGCATTTGGGGTGTTTTGGGCCTTTTCGGGGTATCGGGGGGCCATTGCGGGTTTTTTTTTGGGTTGTTGGCCCGGTTTTTTGGAACAGTTTTGGGGTGTTTTGGGGGTTTTGGGGCCGTTTTGGCATACTGGGGGCCGTTCCGGGGGTTTTTGGAGTCACTGGCCCCATTTTTGGGGCCATTTGGGGCATTTTGGGGGGCTTTGGACCAATCTGGGGTATTGGGATCCATTCCAGAGAGGTTTTGGGGGGTCGCCGGGGCCATTTTTGGGGTGGTTTTGGGGCATTTTGGGTGTTTTTGGGCCATTCCGGGGGGGTTTTGGCGTCGCCGGGACGGTTTTCGGGGCAGTTCGGGGGCATTTTGGGTGTTTCTGAGCCGTTCCAGGGGTTTTTTGGGGTCACCGGGGCCGTTTCCGGGGTGGTTTTGGGGCATTTTGGGTTTTTTTTGGGCCGTTCCGGGGGGGTTTTGTGTCGCCGGGCCCGTTTCCGGGGCGGGTTTTGGGGCATTTTGGGTGTTTTGGGGTCCATTCTGGCATATTGGGGGCCATTCCGGGGGGTTTTTGGGGTCGCTGGGGCTGTTTTCGGGGGTGGTTTGGGGGCATTTTGGGTGTTTTTGGGCTGTTCTGGGGGTTTTGGGGGGGTCACCGGGGCCGTTTCCGGGGCGGTTTTGGGGCATTTTGGGTGTTTTGGGTCCATTCTGGCATACAGGGGGCCGTTCCGGGGGGGTTTTTGGGTCACCGGGGCCATTTCTGGGACATTTTGGGGGCGTTTTGGGTGTTTTTGGGCCGTTCCGGGGGGTTTTTGGGGTCACCGGAGCCGTTTCCGGGGCGGTTTTGGGGCATTTCGGGTGTTTTTGGGCGCAGAGGGCCCGTCGGACGAGGGCCGCATGGGCATCGGACGGCGAGAGCGAACCCGGCGTCGGGGACGTCCTCGGACGAGGTGGCGTCGCCCGTGCGCGTCCGCCTGCGCCCCCCACCCCGCGCGCAAGATCTCCCACGAGGTGGGCGCCTATGGGGGCCATAGGGGCCCATAGGGGGCAATGGGGGGGGTCCTGGGGGGCCTATAGGAGTCCAATAGGGGTTAGGGGGGGATGTAGGGGTCTGGAGCAGCTATGGGGATCCTGGGGGGCCCTATGGGGTCTATGGAAGTCTTGGGAATCCTGGGGGGGCTATAGGGGTCTTATAGGGGCTGGGGGGGATGTAGGGGTCTAAAGCAGCTATGGGACTTGTGGGGGTCCTGGGGGCCCCTATGGGGTCTATGGGAGTCCTGGGAATCCTGGGGGGGCTATAGGAGTCCTATAGGGGCTGGGGGGGGGGGGATGTAGGGGTCTAGAGGAGCTATGGGACTTGCGGGGGTCCTGGGGGCCCCTATGGGGTCTATGGAGTCCTGGAATCCTATAGGGGACTGGGGGGCCTATGGGTATCCTGAGAATCTTATATAGGTTTGGGGGGTTCTATAGGGATAAGGGGGGTCTGGGGGGTCCTGGGGGGACCTATAGGAGTCCTATAGGGGCTGGGAGGGGGATGTAGGGGTCTAGAGCAGGTATGGGGCCTGTGGGGGTCCTGGGGGGCCCCTATGGGGTCTATGGGAGTCCTGGGAATTCTGGAGGGGCTATAGGAGTCCTATAGGGGCTGGGGGGGATGTAGGGATCTAAAGCAGCTGTGGGGTCCTGGGGGGCCCTATGGGTTCTGTGGGAGTCCTGGGAATCCTATAGGAGACTGAGGGGCCTATGGGTATCCTGAGAATCCTATATAGGTTTGGAGGGTTCTATAGGGATCAGGGGGGTCTGGGAGTCCTGGTGGAGTCTATAGGAGTCCTATAGGGGCTGGCAGGGAGGGGATGTAGGGGTCTAGAGCAGCTATGGGGGGTCCTGGGGGGCCTATGGGGGTCTATAGGAGTCCTATAGGGGCTGGAGGGGGATTGTAGGACTCTAGAGATGCTATGGGACTTGTGGGGGTCCTGGGGGGCCCTATGGGGTCTATGGGAGTCCTGGGAATTCTGGGGGGGCTATAGGAGTCCTATAGGGAATGGGGCGGGATGTAGGGGTATAGAGCAGCTGTGGAGATCCTGAGGGGCCCTATGGGGTCTATAGAAGTCCTATAGGGGTTGGGAGGGGGATGTAGGGATCTAGAACAGCTATAGAGGTCCTGGGGGGCCCTATGGGGTCTATAGGAGTCCTATAGGGGTTGGGAGCGGGGTGTAGGGGTCTAGAGCAGCTGTGGGGGTTTTGGGGGGGCCCTATGGGTCTATAGGAGTCCTATAGGGGCTGGGGGGGGGTGTAGGAGTCTAGAGCAGCTGTGGGGGTCTTGGGGGTCTCTGGATTCCTGGGAATCCTGGTGGGGCTATAGGGGTCCATGGGTGCTGTATAGGGTTGGGGGGGCTCTATAGGGATTGGGGGGGTGTGGGAGTCCTGGCGGGGATCTATAGGAGTCTTATAGGGACTGGGGGGGGGGAATGTAGAGATCTAGAGCAGCTGTGGGGGTCCTGGGGGCCCTATGGATCTGTGGGAGTCCTGGGAATCCTATAAGGGAACTGGGGGGCCCTATGGGGGTCCTGGGAATCCTATAGGGGCCTGGAGGCAGCTCTAGGGGTCTGGAGAGAGGGGCTATGGGGGACCCCGGGATGCTATAGGGCCCTGGGGGGGTGGGTTGCAGGGGTGTGGGGGGCCTATACGGGGCTGGGGGGAGGCCTATAGGGGGCTGGGGGCCCTATAGGGGATGGGCTGCAGTTATACAGTCTGGTGGATGCTAGGAGGGTGAGCAGGGACCTATAGGGACCTATAGAGACCTATAGGGGTCTGGGGGGGGGGAAATTATAGGGTCTGAGGGGGTTATGGAGGTTTGGGGGGGGCTATAGGGGTCCATGGGTGCTGTATAGGGTTGGGGGGGGGGCTCTATAGGGATCAGGGTGGGTCCCAGCTCCATTTTGGGGTGATGTGGGGGGGGCAGGGAGATATTGGGGGGGATGGGGCATTTTTGGGGGGAGTGGGGCATTTTGGGGGAAGAATGGGGCATTTTGGGGGGGAACGGGGCATTCTGGGGGGGAACGGGGCATTTTGGGGGAAGATTAGGGCATTTGGGGGAAATGGGGCAGTCTGAGGGGGAACGGGGGCATTTGGGGGGGAAATGAGGCACTTTTGGGAGAAGAATGGGGGCATTTTGGGGTGGAGTGGGGCATTTTGGGGCGGAATGGTGGATTTTGGGGGGGAATGGGGCATTTTGGGGGGGAATGGGGCATTTTGGGGGGAACGGGGCCATTTTGGGGTGTGAGCGAAGCAGTTTTGGGGGGAATGAGGCATTTTTTAAGGGGGAGTGGGGCATTTCGGGGGGAATGGGGCATTTCGGGGGAATGGGGCATTTCGGGGGACACGGGGGCGGTTTTGGGGTGAATGTGGGTGATTTTGGGTGCGGGGGGGGTCCCGCTGTCGCCCCCAGGACCTGAACAAGCGGCTGTCGCTGCCGGCTGACATCCGCCTTGCCCGAGGTTGTCTGGAGCGACTGACGCTCAACAGCCCCCTGTTCGAGCGGTGCCGCTGAGCCGCCGTCTGCGCCGCGTCTCCCTGGTACGGACCATATAGACCCTATAGACCCCTATAGAGCAGATATGGGGTGCTATAGAGCAGTATGGGCTGGTATGGGACAGTATAGTGCAGTATGGACCACTATGGATCAGCCCAGAGCCCCCTGTTCGAGCGGCCGCTGAGCCGCCGCCTGCGCCGCATCTCCCTTGGTACGGACCATATAGATCATATAGACCCTATAGAGTGGTATGGAGGCGATACAGAGCAGTGTGGAGTGGTATGGAGCAGTATAGAGCAGTATGGACCAGCTCAGAGCCCCCTGTTCGAGCGGCCGCTGAGCCGCCGCCTGCGCTGCGTCTCCCTGGTACGGACCATATAGACCCTATAGACCATATAGACCCTATAGAGTGGAATGGGGCTATACAGAGCAGTATGGACTGTATGGGGCAGTATAGAGCAGTATGGACCAGCCCAGAGCCCCCTGTTCGAAGCGGGTCCGCTGAGCCGCCGCCTGCGTCGCGTCTCCCTGGTATGGGACCATATAGACCCTATAGACCCCATAGAGCAGTATGGGATGGTTATAGAGCAGTATGGACTGCTATGGGGCAGTATTAGAGCAGTATGGACCAGCCCAGAGCCCCCTGTTCGAGGGGCCCCTGAGCCGCCACCTTGCGCCGCGTCTCCCTGGTACGGACCCTATGGACCCTATAGTGCAGTATGGACTGGTATGGGGCAGTAATAGAGCAAGTATGGGGCAGTATAGGAGCAGTATGGACCAGCCCAGAGCCCCCTGTTCGAGCGGCCGCTGAGCCGCCGCCTGCGCCGCGTCTCCCTGGTACGGACCCTATAGACCGTATAGAGCAGTATGGGGTAGTATAGACTTGTATGGGGCAGTATAGAGCAGTATGGGGCAGTATAGAGCAGTAGGAACCAGCCCAGAGCCCCCTGTTTCGAGGGGCCCCTGAGCCGCCGCCTGTGCCGCCTCTCCCAGGTATGGCCCCCTATAGACTGTATAGCGCAGTGTGGGGTAGTATAGACTTGTATGGGGCAGTATAAGAGCAGTATGGGGCCCATATAGAGCCAGTATGGACCGGGATAGGTCCCTATGGATGGGGATGGTGCTTTGATGCTTTCCAGGTTTTTCCCCAGTTGCTCCCAGATCCCCTCCCCTGTCCATCCCGGTTCAGCCCCAGTGATACCCGCCCCGGTGCATCCCGATCCCTCCTGGTCCTTCCCGATCCCTCCCGGTCCATCCCGGTCCCTCTCAGTCCATCCCAATCCCCCTCCCCGGTCCTCTCCTGGTCCATCCCAGTCCTTCCAGTCATCCGATCCATCCTGGTCTATCCCAATCTCTCCTAGTCCATCTCGGTCCTTCCCAATCCATCCCGATCCCCTCCAATTCCATTCCGGTCTCTCTCCAAATCCCTCCTGGTCCTTCCCGATCCCTCCTGGTCCATCCCGATCCCTCCTGGTCCATCCCGATCCCTCCGGGTCCATCCCGGTCCCTCTCCAGTCCATCCCGATCCCTCCCGGGTCCATCCCGGTCCCTCTCAGTCCATCCCGATCCCTCCCTGGTCCATCCCAATCCCTCCTGGTCATCCCGGTCCCTCTCAGTCCATCCCAATCCCTCCCGGTCTCTCCTGGTCCATCCAGTCCTTCCCAGTCCATCCCGATCCATCCTGGTCTATCCCAATCCCTCCTAGTCCATCCCGGTCCTTCCAATCCATCCCGATCCCTCCTGGTCCATCCCGATCCCTCCTGGTCCATCCCGATCCTCCCGGTCCATCCCGGTCCCTCTCAGTCCATCCCAATCCCTCCTGGTCTCTCCTGGATCCATCCCAGTCCTTCCAGTCCATCCCGATCCATCCTGGTCTATCCCAATCCCTCCTAGTCCATCCGGTCCTTCCCAATCCATCCCGATCCCTCCTGGTCCATCCCACGATCCTCCCGGTCCATCCCGGTCCCCTCTCAGTCCATCCCCAATCCCTCCCGGTCTCTCCTGGTCCATCCCAGTCTTCCCAAGTCCATCCCGATCCACTCCTGGTCTATCCCAATCCCTCCTAGTCCATCCCGGTCCTTCCCAATCCATCCCGATCCCTCCTGGTCCATCCCGATCCCTCTGGTCCATCCCGATCTCTCTCAGTCCATCCCAATCCCTCCCCGTCTCTCCTGGTCCATCCCGGTCACTCAGTCCATCCCGATCCATCCTGGTCTATCCAATCCCAACGTCCTCCTATCCCATCCCGAGTCCTTCCCATCCAGTCCCCCGATCCCTCCCGGTCCGTCCCGATCCTCTCCCGGTCCGTCTGATCCATCCGGTCCATCAGTCCTCCCGGTCCATCTCGGTCCGTCCCAGTCCATCTCGGTCACTCCCAATCCATCCCGATCCCTCCAATTCCATCCCGGTCTCTCTCCCAATCCCTCCTGGTCCCCTCTAATCCTCTTCCCAATCTATCCCAATCCTAGTCTATCACAATCCTTCTTGGTCCCTCCCAATCCCCTTCCCAATCCATCCCGATCTCTCCCGGTCCCTCCCAGTCCATCCCGGTCCCTCCGTGTCCTTCCCAGTCCATCCGGATCCATCCTGGGTCCATTGCGATCCCTTCCAATCCCCTCCCGGTCCATCCTGGTCCCTCCAATCCCTCCTGGTCCCTCCCAGTCCCCTTCCCAATCCATCCCGATCCCTCCAATTCCATCCTGATCCCTCCTAGTCCATCCCGGTCCCTCCCAATCCCCTTCCCAATCCATCCCGGTCCCTCCGGGTCCATCCCGATCCCTCCTGATCCCTCCGGGTCCATCCTAATCCTCCGGGTCCATCCCACTCCATCTCGATCCCTCCCGATCCCTCCTGGTCCATCCCGATCCCTCCCGATCCTTCCGGGTCCATCCTAATCCCTCCAGGTCCATCCCGGTCCATCCCGGTCCCCTCCCAATCCCCTTCCCAATCCATCCCGGTCCCCTGCGGGTCCATCCTGGTCCATCCCGATCCCCTCCCGATCCCTCTGGGTCCATCCTAATCCCTCCGGGTCCATCCCGGTCCATCCCGATCCCTCCCGATCCCTCCGGGTCCATCCACTCCACTCCTCCGATCCCTCTCGATCCGTCCTGGTCCATCCCGATCCCTCCCGATCTCTCCGGGTCCATCCTAATCCTTCCAGGTCCATCCCGGTCCATCCCGGTCCCTCCCAATCCCTCCTGGTCCCTCCCAGTCCCCTTCCCAGTCCATCCCGATCCCTCCTAGTCCATCCCGATCCCTCCTAGTCCATCCCGGTCCCTCCCAATTCCTCCTGGTTCCTCCCAATCCCCTTTCCAATCCATCCCGGTCCCTCTGGGTCCATCCCGGTCCATCCTGATCCCTCCCGATCCTTCCGGGTCCATCCTAATCCCTCCATGTCCATCCCAGTCCATCCCGGTCCATCCCGATCGCTCCGGCTCCATCCTAATCCCTCCGTGTCCATCCCACTCCATCCTGACCCCTCTCGATCCCTCCGGGTCCATCCCAGTCCATCCCGGTCCATCCCGGTCCATCCCGGTCTATCCTGGTCCATCCCGGTCCATCCCGATCGCTCCGGGTCCATCCCGGTCCATCCCGCTGTCGTTTCTCCCCGCAGTCCGAGATCGGCTTCGGGAAGCTGGAGACCTACGTGAAGCTGGACAAGCTGGGAGAGGTGGGAACTTCCCGACGGGCCCAAAATCCCCCCTTTTTCCCCCAAAATCGCACTCCCAAAATTCTTTTTTTTTCCCTTTTTTTGTTTTTTTTTGTCCCTTTTTGGTTTTTTTTTGCCGTATTGGTGCTGGACACAGGCCCTGTTTTGGGGAAAATTCACCACATTCGGAGAGTTTCCCCAGGGCAGGATCTGGGAGAGGGGTCCCCCGCTTTTAGCTTGACCATTTTGGCGTTTTTTTGCCCCAAATGGGAAGCCGGAAAATTGGGAATTTTTCCCCCTTTCAGAAGGTTCCCGCCATGGGGTTGTGGGGTGGGCCCCATTTTGGGGAGGATTCCCAAATTCGGAGGGTTTCCACATTGGGGAGGGCGTTTGGGAGAGCTTCAGTTCTAATTTGACTGTTTTCGTGGCTTTTTGCCCCAAATTTGATGTCTAAAAGTGCAAAGTTTTGGGGGCAGATTTTGGGGGGAATTTGGAGAATTTCGAGATTTTTTTGCGGGGGGTTGCTATGGGGCCCCATTTTGGGACAGAACCCCCCAATTTGGACATTTCCTCCTTGCAGAGCAGAGGGGTGATCCTCGTTGCCCATTTTTGCCATGTTTCGCCCCAAACCCTCGCTCTGAAAAAACAACGTTTCCCCCTGCTCGGATGGAGGGGGGGGCACCGTTTTGGGGGGGGAATCGGCCCTTTTGGGCGGGCGCTTCCCCTCGGGGGTGTGGCAGGGGCGGCGGGGTTGCCCGTTTCTGCGGTTTTTCGCCCGTTTCTGCGGTTTTTCGCCCCAAAACGGTGTCCCCCCCCCCCAGGGCACCTATGCCACCGTGTACAAGGGCCGGAGCAAACTCACGGAAAACCTGGTGGCCCTCAAGGAGATCCGGCTGGAGCACGAGGAGGGGGCGCCCTGCACGGCCATCCGCGAGGGTGGGACACGGGGGGACATTGGGGACACTGGGGACACGGGGACATTGGGGGGACATTGGGGACATGGGGGGCATTGGGGACAGGGGGGACATTGGAGACATTGGGGGGACATCGGGGACATGGGGGGCATTGGGGACATGGGAGGCATTGGGGACAGGGGGGACACAGGGGGACATTAGGGACACGGGGACATTGGGGGGACATCGGGGACATGGGGGGCATTGGGGACATGGGAGGCATTGGGGACAGGGGGGACACGGGGACATTGGGGGCACGGGGACATTGGGGGGACATCGGGGACATGGGGGGCATTGGGGACTTGGGAGGCATTGGGGACAGGGGGGACACGGGGACATTGGGGGCACGGGGACATTGGGGGGACATCGGGGACATGGGGGGCATTGGGGACATGGGAGGCATTGGGGACAGGGGGGACACAGGGGGACATTGGGGGCACGGGGACATTGGGGGGACATCGGGGACATGGGGGGCATTGGGGACATGGGAGGCATTGGGGACAGGGGGACACAGGGGGACATTGGGGGCACGGGGACATTGGGGGGACATCGGGGACATGGGGGGCATTGGGGACATGGGAGGCATTGGGGACAGGGGGGACACGGGGACATTGGGGGCACGGGGACATTGGGGGGACATCGGGGACATGGGGGGCATTGGGGACTTGGGAGGCATTGGGGACATGGGGGACACTGGGGACATTGGGGACACGGGGACATTGGGGGGACATCGGGGACATGGGGGGCATTGGGGACATGGGAGGCATTGGGGACAGGGGGGACACGGGGGGACATTGGGGGCACGGGGACATTGGGGGGACATCGGGGACATGGGGGATGGGGCGACATTGGGGACACAGGACATTGGGGACACGGGACATTGGGGACACGGGGGGACATGGGGGATGGGGGGACATTGGGGACACGGGACATTGGGGACACGGTCATTGGGGACATGGGACATTGGGGACACGGGGACATTGGGGACACGGGACATTGGGGACACGGGGGGACATGGGGGATGGGGGGACATTGGGGACACGGGACATTGGGGACACGGGGACATTGGGGACATTGGGGACACGGTCATTGGGGACACGGGACATTGGGGACACGGGGGCATTGGGGGACATGGGGGGACATTGGGGACACAGAGGGGTATTGGGGACATGGGAGGACATTGGGGACATTGGGGACGGGGGGACATGGGGGACATTGGGGACACGGGGGGCACTGGGGACATTGGGGACATTGGGGATGGGGGACATTGGGGACATGGGCATTGCAGACACAGGGGACACGAGAGGACATTGGGGACAGGGGGACATGGGGGGACATTGGGGATATGGAGACATGGGGGACACGGCGGGACACAGAGACATGGAGGACGGGGGGGACATTGGGGACGGGGGGACACTGGAACACGGGGGGACATTGGGGATATGGGGACATGGGGGACATTGGGGACACGGGAGGACATTGGGGACAGGGGACATGGGGCACACGGAGGACATGAGGACAAGGCTGCGACATGGGGATATGGGGACGTGGACACGGGGACATTGGGGACGTGGGGGGACATGGGACAGAGAACATGGGCAACATGGGGACATAGGGGGACATGGGGACATGGGGGATATGGGGACATTGGGGATATGGGCAACATGGGGGGACATGGGGACATGGGGGGACATGGGGACATGGGGGGAAATGAGGGGAGACAGAGCAAATGGGGGATATGGGGACATGGGGAGACGTGGGGACATTGGGGATATGGGGACATGGGGGGACACCGGGACTTGGGGATGTGGGGGGACAAGGAGGACATTGGGGACATGGAGACATTGGGTATATGGGGACATGGGGGACACAGGGACATGGGGGACGTGCGGGGACATGGGGACATGGGACGTGGGAGACATTGGGGACATGGGGCACACGTGGACAGGAGGACACGGGGGGGACATGGAGGAACATGTGGACGTGGGACAAGGGGGGCACAGGAGGGGACATGGGGGACACGGGGAAGGTGCGAGATGTGGGGACATGGGGACACAGGGGGATATAGGGGACATGTGGGGGGACACAACATGGGGGGCACAGCAGACACTTGGGGATGGGGGGACATGGGGACACGCAGGGGCGCAGGGGACCCTTGGGGACACCAGGGGACCCTTGGGGACACACAGGGGACCCTTGGGGACATTTGGGGACCCTCGGGGACGCGGGCGCTCGCTGTCCCCGCAGTGTCCCTGCTCAAGGACCTCAAGCACGCCAACATCGTCACCCTGCACCGCATGGGGGACATGGGGACACGGGGGACCCTCGGGGACACACGGGGACCCTCGGGGACACACAGGGGACCCTTGGGGACACCAGGGGACCCTTGGGGACATTTGGGGACCCTCGGGGATGCGGGCGCTCGCTGTCCCCGCAGTGTCCCTGCTCAAGGACCTCAAGCACGCCAACATCGTCACCCTGCACCGCATGGGGGACATGGGGGGACACAGGGGACCCTCGGGGACACGGGGGGACCCTCGGGGACACACAGGGGACCCTTGGGGACACCAGGGGATCCTTGGGGACACACAGGGGACCCTTGGGGACATTTGGGGACCCTTGGGGACACCAGGGGACCCTCGGGGACGCGGGCGCTCGCTGTCCCCGCAGTGTCCCTGCTCAAGGACCTCAAGCACGCCAACATCGTCACCCTGCACCACATGGGGGACATGGGGACACGGGGGACCCTCGGGGACACATGGGAACCCTTGGGGACACGGGGGGGCACACGGGACCCTTGGGGACACACAGGGGACCCTTGGGGACACCAGGGGACCCTTGGGGACATTTGGGGACCCTTGGGGACACCAGGGGACTCTTGGGGACCCTCGGGGACGCGGGCGCTCGCTGTCCCCGCAGTGTCCCTGCTCAAGGACCTCAAGCACGCCAACATCGTCACCCTGCACCGCATGGGGGACATGGGGACACGGGGGACCCTCGGGGACCCTCGGGGACACGGGGGGACACATGGGACCCTTGGGGACACCAGGGGACCCTCAGGGACACAGAGGGGACCCTAGGGGACACTCGGGGACCCTTGGGGACCCTTGGGGACGTGGGCGCTCGCTGTCCCCGCAGTGTCCCTGCTCAAGGACCTCAAGCACGCCAACATCGTCACCCTGCACCGCATGGGGGACATGGGGACACGGGGGACCCTCGGGGACACACAGGGGACCCTTGGGGACACCAGGGGATCCTTGGGGACACACATGGGACCCTTGGGGACACCTGGGGACTCTTGGGGACCCTCGGGGACGCGGGCGCTCGCTGTCCCCCGCAGTGTCCCTGCTCAAGGACCTCAAGCACGCCAACATCGTCACCCTGCACCGCATGGGGGACATGGGGACACGGGGGACCCTCAGGGACACACGGGGACCCTCGGGGACACGGGGGGACACATGGGACCCTTGGGGACACCACCAGGGGACCCTCGGGGACACACATGGGACCCTTGGGGACACCAGGGAACCCTTGGGGACACACAGGGGACCCTTGGGGACATTTGGGGACCCTTGGGGACGCGGGCGCTCGCTGTCCCCGCAGTGTCCCTGCTCAAGGACCTCAAGCACGCCAACATCGTCACCCTGCACCGCATGGGGGACATGGGGACACAGGGGACCCTCGGGGACACACAGGGGATCCTTGGGGACACTTAGGGACCCTTGGGGACACCAGGGGACTCTTGGGGACCCTTGGGGACGCGGGCGCTCGCTGTCCCCCGCAGTGTCCCTGCTCAAGGACCTCAAGCACGCCAACATCGTCACCCCTGCACCGCATGGGGGACATGGGGACATGGGGGACCCTTGGGGACACTTGGGGACACCAGGGGACACTTGGGGACCCTTGGGGACACCAGGGGACCCTTGGGGACGCGGGCGCTCGCTGTCCCCGCAGTGTCCCTGCTCAAGGACCTCAAGCACGCCAACATCGTCACCCTGCACCGCATGGGGGACATGGGGACACGGGGGACCCTCGGGGACACACGGGGACCCTCAGGGACACACGGGGACCCTCGGGGACACAGAGGGGACCCTCGGGGACCCTTGGGGACCCTTGGGGACGCGGGCGCTCGCTGTCCCCGCAGTGTCCCTGCTCAAGGACCTCAAGCACGCCAACATCGTCACCCTCCACGACATCATCCACACGCGGAGCTGCCTCACGCTGGTCTTCGAGTACCTGGTGGGAGCCCAAATACCCCCCGGGGTCCAAAATACCCCCCCGGGGAGACCAAATACCCCCCTGGGGCCCCAAGTACCCCCGCAGGGGCCCAAATACCCCCCCTGGGAGCCCAAATACCCCCCCTCGGGGTCCCAAATACCGCCCTGGGGCCCCAAATACCCCCCCGGGGCCCCAAATACCCCCCCAGGGGCCCAAATACCCCCTGGGAGCCCAAGTACCCCCACCAGGGGCCCAAATACCCCCCTTGGGAGCCCAAATACCCCCCTGGGGCCCCAAATACCCCCCCAGGGGCCCAAATACCCCCCCGGGAGCCCAAGTACCCCCCCAGGGGCCCAAATACCCCCCCAGGGAGCCCAAATACCCCCCTTGGGAGCCCAAATACCCCCCCGGGGCCCCAAATACCCCCCCAGGGGCCCAAATACCCCCCCGGGAGCCCAAGTACCCCCCCAGAGGCCCAAATACCCCCCGGGAGCCCAAATACCCACCCTGGGAGCCCAAATACCCCCCCGGGGCCCCAAATACCCCCTCAGGGGCCCAAATACCCACCCTGGGAGCCCAAATACCCCCCGGGGTCCCAAATACCGCCCCGGGGCCCCAAATACCCCCCCAGGGGCCCAAATACCCCCCCGGGAGCCCAAGTACCCCCCCCAGGGGCCCAAATACCCCCCTTGGGAGCCCAAATACCCACCCTGGGAGCCCAAATACCCCCCGGGGCCCAAATACCCCCCCGGGGCCCCAAATACCCCCCTGGGAGCCCAAATACCGCCCCGGGGCCCCAAATACCGCCCCGGGGCCCCAAATACCCCCCCAGGGGCCCAAATACCCACCCTGGGAGCCCAAATACCCCCCGGGGCCCAAATACCCCCCCAGGGGCCCAAATACCCACCCTGAGAGCCCAAATACCCCCCCGGGGTCCCAAGTACACCCCCAGGGGCCCAAATACCCCCTGGGAGCCCAAATACCCCCCCGGGGCCCCAAATACCCCCCCCAGGGGCCCAAATACCCCCCCGGGAGCCCAAATACCTGCCTTGGGAGCCCAAATACCCCCCCGGGGAGCCCAAATACCCACCCTGGGAGCCCAAATACCCCCCCGGGGCCCCAAATACCCCCCGGGAGCCCAAATACCCCCCCTGGGAGCCCAAATACCCACCCTGGGAGCCCAAATACCCCCCAGGACCCCAAATACCCCCCTGGGATCCCAAATACTGCCCCCCCAGGGGCCCAAATACCGCCCAAATACCCCCTTGGGACTCCAAATACTCCCAGGGGCCCAAATACCCCCCTTGGGAGCCCAAATATCCCCCCGGGAGCCCAGAACCCCACTGGGAACCCTAATACCCCCCCGGACCCCAAATACCCCCCTGGGACCCCCCAGGATGCCATATACCCCCCTCCCCCGGATCCAAATACCCCCTCGGTACCCCAAATACCCCCCTGTTACCACAAATACCCTCCTGGGACTCCAGATAACCCCCCCAAAACCAAATACCTCCCCCAGGACCCCAAATAACCCCCCGGGACCCCAAATACCCCAACACCCCCCCCCCGAGACTCCCCAAAACCCCCGTGGGGACCCCCAAACCTCCCTGCCCCCCCTCAAACGCTCAAATTCCCCAAATCCCCTTAAAAAAAACCCAAATTCCCTCTGACCCCCCCCCAAACCCCCTGGGACCCCCCCCAAACACCCCCAAATCCTTGGGACCCCCCCAAGGCCCCTGGGGGTCCCGCAGCCCCCCCCGACCCCCCCGTTTTTGGGGTGTCCCCCCCCCGTCAGGACAAGGACCTCAAGCAGTACCTGGACGACTGCGGCAACGTGATCCACATGCACAACGTGAAGGTGACACGGGGGACACGAGGGGACATGGGGGGACACGGGGGGACATGGGGGGACATGGGGGGACACGGGGGGACACGGGGGGACATGAGGGGACACGAGGGGCACGGATGACACGAGGGGACATGGGGGACACAAGGGGACATGGGGGACACCGGGGGACACGAGGGGACACAGGGGACACGGGGGACACGGGGGGACATGAGGGGACACGAGGGGCATGGGTGACATGGGGGGACACGGACATGCGGGGGCGCGGACATGAGGGGACACGGGAGACACGGGGGGACACGCGGGGACATGAGGGACATGGGGGACACATGGGGACGCCGGGGGACACGCGGGGACATGGGGGGACATGAGGGGACACGAGGGGACACGGGGGACACGTGGGGACACGAGGGGACATGGGGGACACGGGGGGACATGAGGGGACACGAGGGGCACGGGTGACACGAGGGGACACGGGGGACACGAGGGGACATGGGGGACACATGGGGACACCGGGGGACACGCGGGGACATGGGGGGACATGAGGGGACACGGGGGGACATGAGGGGACACGAGGGACATGGGGGACACGGGGGGCACGAGGGGCACGGGTGACACGGGGGGACACGGACATGCGGGGGCACGGACATGAGGGGACACGGGAGACACGGGGGGACAGAAGGGGACACGAGGGACACGGGGGACACAAGGGGACACGGGGGGACACGGGGGACATGAGCGCGCGGGGACACAGGACACCCCAATGTGACACACACGGGGGTCTTGCACATGGGTGACGGCTCCGGGGGTGACACGGGGACCCACGGGTGACACCGGCCACCCCAATGTGACACCCACAGGGGTCTTGCATGTGGGTGACAGCTCCAGGGGTGACACGGGGACACACGGGTGACACCGGCCACCCCTAATATGAAACATATAGTGGTTCTGCATGTGGGTGACGGCTCCGGGGGTGACACGGGGACACACGGGTGACACCGGCCACCCCAACGTGACACCCACGGGGCTCTTGCACATGGGTGACGACTCCGGGGGTGACACGGGGACACACGGGTGACACCAGCCGCCCCTAATATGAAACATATAGTGGTTCTGCATGTGGGTGACGGCTCCGGGGGGTGACACGGGGACACACGGGTGACACGAGCCACCCCTAATATGAAACATATAGTGGTTCTGCATGTGGGTGACAGCTCTGCGGGTGACACGGGGACACACGGGTGACACGAGCCACCCCTAATATGAAACATATAGTGGTTCTGCATGTGGGTGACGGCTCCGGGGGTGACACGGGGACCCGTGGGTGACACCGGCCACCCCAATGTGACACCCACGGGGGTCTTGCATGTGGGTGACGGCTCCGGGGGGGACACACGGGTGACACCGGCCACCCTTAATATGAAACATATAGTGGTTCTGCATGTGGGTGACAGCTCCGGGGGTGACACGGGGACCCACGGGTGACACCGGCCACCCCAATATGACACCCACGGGGGTGACGGCTCCATGGGTGACACGGGGACACACGGGTGACACCGGCCACCCCAATGTGACACCCACAGGGGTCTTGCACATGGGTGATGGCTCTGGGGGTGACACAGGGACCCACGGGTGACACCGGCCACCCCTAATATGGATCATATAGTGGTTCTGCATGTGGGTGACGGCTCCGGGGGTGACACGGGTGACACCGGCCACCCTTAATATGAAACATATAGTGGTTCTGCATGTGGGTGACGGCTCCGGGGGTGACACGGGGACCCGCGGGTGACACCGGCCACCCCAATGTGACACCCACGGGGCTCTTGCACATGGGTGACGGCTCCGGGGGTGACACGGGGACCCATAGGTGACACGAGCCACCCCTAATATGAAACATATAGTGGTTCTGCATGTGGGTGACGGCTCCGGGGGTGACACGGGGACCCGCGGGTGACACCGGCCACCCCAATGTGACACCCCCGGGGGTGGCAGCTCTTCCTGTTCCAGCTGCTCCGCGGCCTGGCCTATTGTCACCGTCACAAGGTCCTGCACCGCGACCTCAAACCCCAGAACCTGCTGCTCAGCGACCGCGGCGAGCTCAAACTCGCCGATTTCGGTGCGCCCCCCCAAAACGCCCCAAAACGGCCCCGATTCGCCCCAAAACGCTCCCCGTCCCAAATCGCTGCTTTTTTTCCCCCCCCGAATTTCCCATTTTTTGCAGTGAATTGGAGCCCTCCTCCTGCAGGGAGGGGATTTGTCACCCCCAATCACCCCCCCAGGGCTCTGATTAATTAACCTGGTGCTAATTACCCCCATCCCGATCTTCTTTCCCAGGCACCAATTCCCCCCAGACCCCAAATTTCCCCCCAAGACCCCAAATTCACCCCCAAGACCCCAATTTTCCCCCCAAGATTCCAAATTCCCTCTCCAAGATCCCAAATTCCCTCTCCAAGATCCCAAATTTCACCCCCAGATCTCAAATTCCACCCTAAGACCCCAAATTTCCCCCGAGACCCCAAATTCCCTCCCCCAGACCCCCAAATCCCACCAAGATCCCAAATTCCCTCTCCAAGATCCCAAATTTCCCCCGAGACCCCAAATTCCCTCCCCCAGACCCCCAAATCCCCCCAAGATCCCAAATTCCCTCTCCAAGATCCCAAATTTCCCCCCCAGACCCCAAATTGCCCCCCAAAACCCCAGATTTTCCCCCCAGACCTCCAAATTCCCCCCAAGATCCCAAATTCCCTCCCCCAGACCCCCAAATCCCCCCAAGATCCCAAATTCCCTCTCCAAGATCCCAAATTTCCCCCCCAGACCCCAAATTCCCCCCAAAACCCCAGATTTTCCCCCCAGACTCCAAATTCCCCCCAAGATCCCAAATTCCCTCCCCCAGACCCCCAAATCCCCCCAAGACCCCAAATTCCCTCTCCTACACCCCAAATTGCACCCCCAGGCCCCAAATTTTCCTGACCCCGGATTTCCCCCCCCCAAGATCCCAAATCCCACCCAAGACCCCGAATTTCCCCCCCAAAAAACCCTCAAATTCTCCCCCCACGATCCCAAATTCCCCCTCCAGGACCCCAAATTCCCGAAGATCCCAAATTCTCTCCCCCATACCCCAAATTCCCCCAACTCCAAATTCCCCCCCAAGACCCCAAATTCCAGATCCCAAAATCCAGACCCCAAACTCCCCCCCAGACCTGCCCCCCCCAAAATTAATTAGCGCAGGTTAATTAGCGGCGCCATCCATCAGGGCCCCCCCAGGATCCCAAATTCCGCCTCCAGGACCCCCAATTCCTCCCTTAAAGACCCCAGATCCCCCCTCCAAAGACCCCAAATCCCATCCCCAAGACCCCAGACCCCCCTCCCCGCTAATTAGCGTGGGTTAATTAGCGGCGCCATCGTCAGGGCCCTCCAGGACCCCAAATTCCCCCTCCAGGACCCCCAAAGACCCCCCAAAGACCCCAAATTCCCCCCCAAAGGCCCCAAATCCCAATGCCAAGACCCCAAACTCCCCTCCCTCGTTAATTAGCGGGGGTTAATTAGCGGCGTGGTCCATCAGGGCCCCCTAAGACCCCCAATTCCCCCCCAAAGACCCCAAATTCCCCCCCCAAAGACCCCAAATTCCCCCCCACAAAGACCCCAAATCCCAATCCCAAGACCCCAAATCCCAACCCCAAGACCCCAAGCTCCCCCCCCTCGTTAATTAGCGCGCGTTAATTAGCGTTTCCGTCCGTCAGGGCGGGCGCGGGCCCCCCAGGACCCCCAGTTCCCCCTCCAGGACCCCAAATCCCCCCCCTAAAGACCCCAAATCCCCCCCCTAAAGACCCCAAATCCCAATCCCAAGCCCCAACCCCCCTCCTCGTTAATTAGCCCGCGTTAATTAGCGTTTCCGTCCGTCAGGGCGGGCGCGGGCCCCCCACGACCCCCAGTTCCCCCTCCAGGACCCCCAATTCCCGCCCCAAAGACCCCCAATTCCCCCCGAAAGTCCCCAATTCCCCCCCCCCAAAGACCCCAAATCCCAATCCCAAGCCCCCAACCCCCCTCCTCGTTAATTAGCGCGCGTTAATTAGCGTTTCTGCCCATCAGGGCTGGCGCGGGCCCCCCAGGACCCCCAGTTCCCCCTCCAGGACCCCCAATTCCCCCCCCAAAGACCCCCAATTCCCCCCGAAAGACCCCAATTCCCCCCCTAAAGACCCCAAATCCCAACCCCAAGACCCCAAACTCCCCCCTCCTCGTTAATTAGCGCGTGTTAATTAGCGTTTCCGCCCATCAGGGCTGGCGCGGGCCCCCCAGGACCCCCAATTCCCCCTCCAGGACCCCCAATTCCCCCCCAAAGACCCCAAATCCCCCCCAAAGACCCCAATTCCCCCCCTAAAGACCCCAAATCCCATCCCCAAGACCCCAGACCCCCCTCCCCGTTAATTAGCGCGGGTTAATTAGCGGTGCTGTTGTCAGGGCTGGTGCGGGCCCCCCAGGACCCCCAATTCCCCCTCCAGGATCCCAGTTCCCCCCCCAAAGACCCCAAATTCCCCCCCAAAGACCCCAATTCCCCCTCCAAAGGCCCCAAATCCCAATGTCAAGACCCCAAACTCCCCCCCCTCGTTAATTAGTGCGGGTTAATTAGCGGCGCCGTCCATCAGGGCCCCCTAAGACCCCAAATTCCCCCCCAAAGGCCCCCAAATCCCAATGCCAAGATCCCAAACTCCCCCACCTCGTTAATTAGCGCGGGTTAATTAGCGGGGCCATCGTCAGGGCCCCCCAGGACCCCCAATTCCCCCCCACAAAGACCCCAAATCCCCCCCAGAGACCCCAAATCCCAATCCCAAGACCCCAAATCCCAATCCCAACCCCCCAGCCCCGCCCCCCCGTTAATTAGTGCGCGTTAATTAGCGTTTCTGCCCATCAGGGCTGGCGCGGGCCCCCCAGGACCCCCAGTTCCCCCTCCAGGATCCCAAATTCCCCCCCCCCAAAGACCCCAAATCCCCCCCAAAGACCCCAATTCCCCCCCCAAAGACCCCAAATCCCAATCCCAAGCCCCCAACCCCCCTCCTCGTTAATTAGCCCGTGTTAATTAGCGTTTCCATCCGTCAGGGCTGGCGCGGGCCCCCCAGGACCCCCAGTTCCCCCTCCAGGACCCCCAATTCCCCCCCCCAAAGACCCCAAATCCCCCCCAAAGACCCCAAATTCCCCCCCTAAAGACCCCAAATCCCAAGACCCCAGACCCCCCCCCTCATTAATTAGCGTGGGTTAATTAGCGGCGCCATTGTCGGGGCCTCCCCAGGATCCCAAATTCCCCCACTAAAGACCCCCAATTCCCCCCTCAAAGACCCCAAATCCCCCCCCAAAGACCCCAAATCCCATTCCCAAGACCCCAGCCCCCCCCCCCCGCATTAATTAGCACGGGTTAATTAGCAGCGCCATCGTCAGGGCCCTCCAGGACCCCCAGTTCCCCCTCCAGGACCCCCAATTCCCCCCCCAAAGACCCCAAATCCCCCCCAAAGACCCCAATTCCCCCCCCAAAGACCCCAAATCCCAACCCCAAGACCCCAAGCTCCCCCCCCTCGTTAATTAGCACAGGTTAATTAGCGTTTCCGCCCATCAGGGCTGGCGCAGGCCCCCCAGTTCCCCCTCCAGGACCCCCAATTCCCGCCCCAAAGACCCCAAATCCCAATCCCAAGACCCCAAATCCCAATCCCAAGACCCCAGACCCCCCTCCCCGTTAATTAGCGCGCGTTAATTAGCGGTGCTGTTGTCAGGGCTGGCGCGGGCCCCCCAGGACCCCCAATTCCCCCTCCAGGACCCCCAAATCCCCCCCCAAAGACCCCAAATTCCCCCTCCAGGACCCCAAATCCCCCCCCTAAAGACCCCAAATCCCATCCCCAAGACCCCAACCCCCCCCCCCTCGTTAATTAGCACAGGTTAATTAGCGTTTCCGCCCGTCAGGGCTGGCGCGGGCGCAGTCCATCCCCACCAAGAGCTACTCGCACGAGGTGGTGACGCTCTGGTACCGGCCCCCCGACATCCTGCTGGGCTCCACCGACTACTCCACGCAGATCGACATGTGGTGGGTGCGGGGCTCGCACGCGCCTTTGCACACGCGTTTGCACACGCGTTTGCACTAGGGTTTGCACTAGGGTTTGCACTAGGGGATTTGCACGGGATTTGCGCAAGGAGTTTTGCACAGGGATTTGCACTAGGGTTTGCACAAGGGGTTTTGCACGGGATTTGCACAAGGAGTTTTGCACAGGGATTTGCACTAGGGTTTGCACACAGATTTGCACTAGGGCTTGCACGCGCGTTTGCACGCGCATTTGCACTAGGGTTTGCACTAGGGTTTACACTAGGGTTTGCACAAGGAGTTTTGCACGGGATTTGCACGAGGAGTTTTGCACGGGGGATTTGTACTAGGGCTTTGCCACGGGGGCTTGCACATGCATTTGCACAGGGATTTGCACTAGGGTTTGCACACGCATTTGCACACGCGTTTGCACTAGGGTTTGCACAAGGAGTTTTGCACGGGATTTGCACGAGGAGTTTTGCACGGGGGATTTGCACTAGGGCTTTGCCACGGGGCCTTGCACATGCATTTGCACAGGGATTTGCACTAGGGCTTGCACACGCATTTGCACTAGGGTTTGCACAAGGAGTTTTGCATGGGATTTGCACGAGGAGTTTTGCACGGGGGATTTGCACTAGGGCTTTGCCACGAGGGCTTGCACAGGGATTTGCACTAGGGCTTGCACGCGTGTTTGCACACGCGTTTGCACTAGGGTTTGCACTAGGGTTTGCACAAGGAGTTTTGCACGGGACTTGCACGAGGAGTTTTGCATGGGGGATTTGCATGAGGGCTTGCACAGGGATTTGCACAGGGATTTGCACTAGGGCTTGCACGCGCGTTTGCACTAGGGTTTGCACAAGGGGTTTTGCACGGGACTTGCACGAGGAGTTTTGCATGGGGGATTTGCACGAGGGCTTGCACAGGGATTTGCACTAGGGCTTGCACACGCATTTACACGCGCATTTGCACTAGGGTTTGCACTAGGGTTTGCACAAGGGGTTTTGCACGGGATTTACACGAGGAGTTTTGCACGGGAGATTTGCACTAGGGCTTTGCCACGGGGGCTTGCACATGCATTTGCACAGGGATTTGCACTAGGGTTTGCACACAGATTTGCACTAGGGTTTGCACTAGGGTTTGCACAAGGAGTTTTGCACGGGATTTGCACTAGGTCTTTACCACGGGGCCTTGCACATGCATTTGCACAGGGATTTGCACTAGGGCTTGCACGCAGATTTGCACTAGGGTTTGCACTAGGGTTTGCACAAGGAGTTTTGCACGGGGTTTGCACAAGGAGTTTTGCACTAGGGCTTGCACGCGCGTTTGCACGTGCATTTGCACTAGGGCTTGCACTAGGGTTTGCACAAGGGGTTTTGCACGGGATTTGCACGAGGAGTTTTGCACGGGGGATTTGCACTAGGGATTTGCCACGGGGCCTTGCACATGCATTTGCAAAGGGATTTACACTAGGGTTTGCACACGTGTTTGCACGCGCATTTGCACTAGGGTTTGCACTAGGGTTTGCACTAGGGTTTGCACAAGGAGTTTTGCACTAGGGATTTACACGAGGGCTTTGCCACGGGGCTTTTGCACAAGGGCTTTGCACAAGGGGGCTTGCACGAGGGGGTTGCATTAGGGCTTGCACAGGGATTTGCACGAGGGATTTACACGAGGGCTTTGCCACGGGGGTTTAGCACGGGGGATTTGCACTAGGGCTTTGCACTGGGGATCTTGCATGAGGGCTTTGCACAAGGAGTTTTGCACGGGGGCTTGCACGAGGGATTTGCACAGGGGTCTTGCACAAGGACTTTTGCACAGCGATTTGCACGAGGAATTTGCACGAGGGGCTTGCAGGGGGCTTGCACAAGGGCTTTGCACTAGGGCTTTACACTAGGGCTTTGCACGAGGGATTTGCACAAGGGCTTTACACGAGGGCTCTCCATAGGGTCCAAGTGCAGACACAGGGATCCACAGGGTGTCACCCAAGGGGGACACTGGGGACAGGGAGGGGACCTTGGGGACAGGGAGGGGACATTGGGGTGCAGGGGGGGTTATGGGGGTGTCCCTTGCACGAGGGCCTTGCACGAGGGCCTTGCACGAGGGCTCTCCATAGGGTCCAAGTGCAGACACAGGGATCCACGTGGATCCACAGGGATCCAAATGGTGTCACCCAAGGGGGACACTGGGGACAGGGAGGGGACATTGGGGTCCATGGGGGGTTATGGGGGTGTCCCTTGCACGAGGGCTCTCCATAGGGTCCAAGTGCATCTCCAGACACAGGGATCCACGTGGATCCGCAGGGATCCAAATGGTGTCACCCAAGGGGGACACTGGGGACAGGGAGGGGACATTGGGGTGCAGGGGGGGTTATGGGGGTGTCCCTTGCACGAGGACTCTCCATAGGGTCCAAGTGCAGACACAGGGATCCACAGGGTGTCACCCAGGGGGGACACTGGGGACAGGGAGGGGACCTTGGGGACAGGGAGGGGACATTGGGGTGCAGGGGGGGTTATGGGGGTGTCCCTTGCACGAGGACCTTGCACAAGGGCTTTACACGAGGGCTCTCCATAGGGTCCAAGTGCAGACACAGGGATCCACAGGGTGTCACCCAAGGGGGACACTGGGGACAGGGAGGGGACCTTGGGGACAGGGAGGGGACATTGGGGTGCAGGGGGGGTTATGGGGGTGTCCCTTGCACGAGGACCTTGCACGAGGGCTCTCCATAGGGTCCAAGTGCATCTCCAGACACAGGGATCCACATGGATCCACAGGGGTCCACATGGTGTCACCCAAGGGGGACACTGGGGACAGGGAGGGGACCTTGGGGACAGGGAGGGGACATTGGGGTGCAGGGGGGGGTATGGGGGTGTCCCTTGCACGAGGGCTCTCCATAGGGTCCAAGTGCAGACACAGGGGTCCACGTGGTGTCACCCAAGGGGGACACTGGGGACAGGGAGGGGACATTGGGGTCCATGGGGGGTTATGGGGGTGTCCCTTGCACGAGGGCCTTGCACAAGGGCTCTCCATAGGGTCCAAGTGCAGACACAGGGATCCACGTGGATCCGCAGGGATCCACAGGGTGTCACCCAAGGGGGACACTGGGGACAGGGAGGGGACATTGGGGTCCATGGAGGGTTATGGGGGTGTCCCTTGCACGAGGGCCTTGCACGAGGACCTTGCACGAGGGCTCTCCATAGGGTCCAAGTGCAGACACAGGGATCCACATGGATCCACAGGGATCCAAATGGTGTCACCCAAGGGGGACACTGGGGACAGGGAGGGGACATTGGGGTGCAGGGGGGGTTATGGGGGTGTCCCTTGCACGAGGACCTTGCACGAGGACCTTGCACGAGGGCTCTCCATAGGGTCCAAGTGCAGACACAGGGATCCACATGGATCCACAGGGATCCAAATGGTGTCACCCAGGGGGGACACTGGGGACAGGGAGGGGACACTGGGGACAGGGAGGGGACATTGGGGTGCAGGGGGGTAATGGGGGTGTCCCTTGCACGAGGGCTCTCCATAGGGTCCAAGTGCAGACACAGGGATCCACGTGGATCCGCAGGGATCCACAGGGTGTCACCCAAGGGGGACACTGGGGACAGGGAGGGGACCTTGGGGACAGGGAGGGGACATTGGGGGTGCAGGGGGGGTTATGGGGGTGTCCCTTGCACAAGGGCTCTCCATAGGGTCCAAGTGCAGACACAGGGATCCACAGGGTGTCACCCAAGGGGGACACTGGGGACAGGGAGGGGACCTTGGGGACAGGGAGGGGACATTGGGGTGCAGGGGGGTAATGGGGGTGTCCCTTGCACGAGGGCTCTCCATAGGGTCCAAGTGCAGACACAGGGATCCACATGGATCCACAGGGGTCCACGTGGTGTCACCCAAGGGGGACACTGGGGACAGGGAGGGGACCTTGGGGACAGGGAGGGGACATTGGGGTCCAGGGGGGGTTATGGGGGTGTCCCTTGCACGAGGGCTCTCCATAGGGTCCAAGTGCATCTCCAGACACAGGGATCCATGTGGATCCACAGGGGTCCACAGGGTGTCACCCAAGGGGGACACTGGGGACAGGGAGGGGACCTTGGGGACAGGGAGGGGACACTGGGGTGCAGGGGGGGTTATGGGGGTGTCCCTTGCACGAGGACCTTGCACGAGGGCTCTCCATAGGGTCCAAGTGCAGACACAGGGGTCCACGTGGTGTCACCCAAGGGGGACACTGGGGACAGGGAGGGGACATTGGGGACAGGGAGGGGACATGGGGGTGCAGGGGGGGTTATGGGGGTGTCCCTTGCACGAGGACCTTGCACGAGGGCCTTGCACGCGCAGGGGCGTGGGCTGCATCTTCTACGAGATGGCGACGGGGCGGCCGCTCTTCCCGGGCTCCAGCGTGGACGAGCAGCTCCACTTCATCTTCCGCCTCCTCGGTGCCGTTCGGGGCGAATTCCGGCAGTTTTGGGTCCGGGGGGACGCGGGGGGGCTGCGGTTTGGGGGGCTGGTCCGGGGGATTCGGGGGGAATTGGGGGGAGTCTGGGGAGGGCCTGGAGTTTGGGGGAGGTTTGGGGTGTTTGGGGGGAAATTGGGATTTGGGAATTGGGATTTGGGGGAGTTCGGGGGGAATTAGAGGGTTTGGGAATTGGGATTTGGGGGAGTTTGGGGGGAATTGGGGTTTTGGGGGGAATTAGGGGATTTGGGGGGATTTGGGGATTGGGAGGAATTCAGGGAGATGGGGGAGTTTGGGGGTATTTGGGGGGGAATTGGGGTTGGGGAATTGGGATTTGGGGAAGTTTGGGGGGAATTAGAGGGTTTGGGAATTGGGATTTGGGGGAGTTTGGGGGAAAATGGGGTTTTGGGGGGAATTAGGGGATTTGGGGGGATTTGGGGATTGGGAGGAATTCAGGGAGATGGGGGAGTTTGGGGTATTTGGGGGGAATTGGGGTTGGGGAATTGGGATTTGGGGGAGTTCAGGGGGAATTAGAGGGTTTGGGAATTGGGATTTGGGGGAGTTTTGGGGGAATTGGAGTTTTGGGGGAAATTAAGGGATTTGGTGGGATTTGGGGATTGGGAGAAATTCATGGAGATGGGGGAGTTCGGGGGGATTTGGGGGGGAATTGGGGTTGGGGAATTGGGATTTGGGGGAGTTCGGGGGGAATTAGAGGGTTTGGGAATTGGGATTTGGGGGAGTTTGGGGGAAAATGGGGTTTTGGGGGGAATTAGGGGATTTGGGGGGATTTGGAGATTGGGAGGAATTCAGGGAGATGGGGAGAGGTCTGGGGAGGGCCTGGAGTTTGGGGGATTTGGGGGGGAATTGAGATTTGGGGGAGTTTGGGGGAATTAGAGGGTTTGGGAATTGGGATTTGGGGGAGTTTTGGGGGAATTGGAGTTTTGGGGGAAATTAAGAGATTTGGTGGGATTTGGGGATTGGGAGGAATTCATGGAGGTGGGGGGGTTTGGGGGTATTTGGGAGGGAATTGGGGTTGGGGAATTGGGATTTGGGAATTGGGATTTGAGGGAGTTTGGGGGGAGTTGGGGTTTGGGGGAATTAGGGGATTTGGGGGGATTTGGGGATTGGGAGAAATTCAGGGAGATGGGGGAGTTCGGGGGATTTGGGGGGAATTGGGGTTGGGGAATTGGGATTTGGGGGAGTTCGGGGGAATTAGAGGGTTTGGGAATTGGGATTTGGGGAAGTTTGGGGGAAAATGGGGTTTTGGGGGGAATTAGGGGATTTGGGGGGATTTGGGGATTGGGAGGAATTCAGGGAGATGGGGAGAGGTCTGGGGAGGGCCTGGAGTTTGGGGGAAAATGGGGTTTTGGGGGGAATTGGGATTTGGGGGAGTTTGGGGGAATTAGAGGGTTTGGGAATTGGGATTTGGGGGAGTTTGGGGGGATTTGGGGTTTGGGGGGAATTAGGGGATTTGGGGGGATTTGGGGATTGGGAGAAATTCATGGAGATGGGGGAGTTTGGGGGGATTTGGGGGGGAATTGGGGTTGGGTAATTGGGATTTGGGGGAGTTCGGGGGGGAATTAGAGGGTTTGGGAATTGG
This sequence comes from Tinamus guttatus, assembly GCF_059628265.1. Lineage (NCBI taxonomy): Eukaryota > Metazoa > Chordata > Aves > Tinamiformes > Tinamidae > Tinamus > Tinamus guttatus. Next base: position 31,963 of record NW_028290094.1, read on the forward strand.
GATTTGGGGAAGTTTGGGGGAAAATGGGGTTTTGGGGGGAATTAGGGGATTTGGGGGGATTTGGGGATTGGGAGGAATTCAGGGAGATGGGGAGAGGTCTGGGGGGGGCCTGGAGTTTGGGGGATTTGAGGGGGAATTGAGATTTGGGGGAGTTTGGGGGAAATAGAGGGTTTGGGAATTGGGATTTGGGGAAGTTTGGGGGAAAATGGGGTTTGGGGGGAATTAGGGGGTTTGGGGGATTTGGGGATTGCGAGAAATTCATGGAGATGGGGGAGTTTGGGGGTATTTGGGGGGGAATTGGGGTTGGGGAATTGGGATTTGGGGAAGTTTGGGGGAAAATGGGGTTTTGGGGGGAATTAGGGGATTTGAGGGGATTTGGGGATTGGGGGCATTTGGGGGGTTATGGGGGCATTTGGGGGCTATTCTGGGGCATTTGGGGCTATGTAGGGGTTTGGGGGGGTATTTAGGGGTGTTTTGGGGGTTCTTGGGGCATTTCAGGGCTATTTTGGGGCATTTGGGGGTACATACAGGTGTTTTGGGGGTTTTGTGGGTATTTAGGAGCATTTGAGGATTATTTGGGAGGATTTAGGGACATTTCAGGGCTATTTGGGGACATTTTGGAAGTATTTAGGGGTATTTGGGGGGATTGGGGAGCATTTAGGAGCATTTGGGGATTATTTGGGGGCGTTCAGGGGGTTTTGGGGGCATTTTTGGGCTATTCTGGGGCATTTGGGGCTACGTAGGGGTTTTGGGGGGTATTTAGGGGTGTTTTGGGGGTTCTTGGGGCATTTCAGGGCTATTTTGGGGCATTTGGGGTACATACAGGTGTTTTGGGGGTTTTGTGGGTATTTAGGAGCATTTGAGGATTATTTGGGAGGATTTAGGGACATTTCAGGGCTATTTGGGGACATTTTGGAAGTATTTAGGGGTATTGGGGGGGGTCGGGGCGTATTTAGGAGCATTTGGGGATTATTTGGGGGCGTTCGGGGGGTTTGGGGCATTTTTGGGCTATTCTGGGGCATTTGGGGCTACGTAGGGGTGTTTGGGGGTATTTGGGGGTGTTTGGGGGTATTTGGGGGGTATTTGGGGGTGTTTTGGGGGTATTTGGGGGTGTTCTGGGGGTATTTGGGGCGCCTGGCGACGTGGGGTGCCCCCAGGGACCCCCACGGAGGAGACGTGGCCGGGGATCCAGGGCAACGAGGAGTTCCGGGCCCACCGGTACCCGCGGTACCGACCCGAGGGGCTGCTGCGCCACGCGCCCCGGTGAGCCGCCTATAGGGCACCTATAGGGGGTTATGTGCCCTATAGGGGGGTATTTGGCCCATTTGGGGGGTTATTTGCCCTATAGGGTGTTTATCTGCCCCTTAGGAGGGTGAGTAGGGGGTTTATTTGCCCCCCAGGGGGTATTGGGAGGTATCGGTGTCATGGCGGGGGGGGGGTTGTATGTCCCATGGGGATATTTGGGGGTATTGGGCCTTATGGGGGGGCTATTTGCCCTCATAGGGGATGTTGGGGGGTGTTTGCCCTATAGGAGGGTACTTACCCCATGGGGGGCATTTGGAGGAGTATTTGCCCTATAGAGGGGTATTTACCCCGTGGAGGGGCATTTGGAGGGGTATTGACCCTATAGGGGCTTACTTGTCCAATAGCGGGGTATTTAGGGGGGGTATTTGCCGTGTAGGGGATTATTTGCCCCAAGGGGGGTATTTAGGGGGGTATTTGCCCTGTAGGGGATTATTTGCCCAAGGGGGGTATTTAGGGGGGTATTTGCCCTGTAGGGGAGCTATTTGCCCCAAGGGGGATATTTGCCCTATGGGGGTTATTTGCCCCATGGGGGGGGGTATTTGCCCCCCCGTTGACCCCCCCCACCCCCAGGCTGGACAGCGACGGCGCCGACCTGCTGGGGCAGCTGCTGCAGGTGAGGGGGCGGGGCCAGAGGGGGCGGGCCACAGCCCACCAATCAGGGGCCCTCAATACCCCCGGGGCCTCCCCCTTGGGGAGGGGGTGGAGCCTCAAATAAGTCCCTCCCCCGGGTAACACCCACCCACCCCTCGAGTGGGGGAAGAGCCTTCCTGGACCCCTTTCTTGGGTGGGCGGGGCCTCCTGAGGCCCCTCCTCCACATGCACGGAGCTCCCTAAGCTCCACCCCCTTGTGGGTGGAGCCCCTATGGCCCCACCCCCATAAGTGCAGCCCTCCCCCCAGCACCTCCTCAAGCCCCTCCCAGCTCCACCCCGAGTGGGCGGAGCCCCACCAACCTCCTCCCTCCCGTCTCCCCCTCCCCACCCCTATTGTGGGCGGGGCCTCGGGTGGGCGGGGCCTCAGGACGGGTGGGCGGGGCCTCGGGGCGGGTGTGGGGTGGGGGCGGGGTTGGAGTGGGCGGGGCAGGGGGCGGGGCTGGGTGGGACACGCCCCCCGCCGCCGCAGCCCCGCCCTGACGCGCCGGGGGGCGGGGCCAGTTCGAGGGGCGGCGCCGCTTGGCCGCCGCCCCCGCCATGGGGCACCCCTTCTTCGGCAGCCTGGGCCCCCGCGTGGCCGCCCTGCCCGACAGTGAGTGCGGGGCGGGGCCAGCGGGGGGGCGGGGCCGACAAGGGGGCGGGGCCTCGGGAGGAGCAGGGCCCGGGGGGGTGGGGCTGTCTCCGGGGTGGGTGGGGTCTTGTTAGGGGGGCGGGGCGTTCTTGGGGGAGGGGCTCCCTTGGGTGGGGCCTGTGGGGTGGAGCTTTTGGGGGGCGGGACTCCTTGGAGGTGGTGTCTCTCCTGGGGGCGGGGCTCGTTGGGCGGAGCTTCCTTGGGGCGGGGCGCCCCCTTGGGGTCTCTGCAGAGCTGCCCTAAGGGGCGGGGCTACACCCGAGGGCGGGGTCTGCTCAGGGGTGGGGTCACCGGGGGGGCGGGGCCGCATGGGTGGGGCTTCCCACAGGGAGGGGCTGGTTGAGGCAGGGGGCGGGGCCAGGGAGGGGGCGGGGCTAGGGGTGGGCGGGGCTTGTCGGGGCAGCTCTCGGGGCTTTAAGGGTGGGGAGGGGCGGGGCTATGAGGGGGCGGGGCTCCATGACGCCCGGGTGGGCGGGGCTATGGCTGGGGGTGGGGTAGTACCGGGGTGGGGCTGTGGGCGGGGACAGGGTGTGGGGGGCGGGGCAACGTGCGCGCCGGGAGGGGGCGTGGCCGGCGCTGGCCCCGCCCCCTGACGCCGCGGCCCCGCCCCCGCAGCCACCTCCATCTTTGCCCTCAAGGAGATCCGGCTGCAGCAGGAGCCGGGGCTGCGCTCGGCCCCGCCCCGGCCGAGCCCGGTGAGACCCCGCCCCCCGTGACGTCATCACCCCCGGGGGGAGGGGCTGGGACCCGGGGAGAACCCCCCCCAAAATGCAGCACACCCCAGAATCCCGGAAAACACCCCCAAAACTGGGATAGAGCCCCCAAATCCTGCAGCCCCCCCCCTCCAAAAAAATGGGGGGACACACCCCCAAAGTGACGTCATCACCCCGGGGGGCGGGGCAGAACACAAGGAAACTCCCCAATGCTGGGGAAACGCCCCCTAAAATGACGTCATCACCCCCGAGGGGGGCTGGAGGTGGGGAGGACTCCCCCCAAAACCTGGGAAATGCCCCCAAAATATCTGTAAATGCCCCAAAATGGGGAGGCCCCAAACGTGGTGACCCCCCCCCCCACAGGACACCCCAAAACCTGGGGTTTCCCTCAAAAAAATGTGTCTGAAAACCCTAAAATCAGGAAAACGGCCCCAAAACGGGTCCTGAAACGGGAAACCCAAAAATCCCCCTTTTCCCCCCAGGAGCCGCCGCATTTCGGGTGCTTGACACCGAGTTTTAGCTCGTGGCCAGGTAAGGAACCCCAAAAAGGGCAGTTTCACCCCAAAAATGCAAAAGTGCACCCCAAAAATGAGTATTTTTGCCAAAATGAGCTTTATACCCCCCAAAACGGCTTTTCTGTTATCAGAAATGGGGATTTTTTTAACCCCCTATTGGTTTGTTTCCCAAAACCAGGGCTTTCCAGCCCAAAAAATGGCATTATAGCCCCAAAATGGGATTTTATTTCCAAAAATGTGGATTCTCCCATGAAAGAAGGGGATTTTACCACAAAAAGGGGGAATTTTGCTCAAAAAATGAGGATTCTCACCCAAAATGTGTATTATAATCCAAAAGGAGCATTTCTGTGACCAAAAATGGCGATTTTACCCTGGACTTTGGATTTGAAGCCTAAAAATTGGCTGAAAATCTCATTTTCATTTTTTTTCATTATTCTAATATTGCAGATTTTATCACCAAAAAGCAGCAATGTTGTAAAAATTATTACTCAAAAATAGGGATTCCACCCTAAAAAAAAGTAGGTTTTCTACTGACAAAAATGTTTTTTTCACCACAAAAACATATTTTTTCCCCTAGGTGTGGGGTTTTCACCCCAATGGGATGCTACCCAAAAAGCAAATTTCCCACCCCAAAAATGAGGATTCTGAGCTGGCTTTTTCCAACACCAAAAAATGGGCGTTTTTGCCCAAAAGTGGTTATTTTCAACCCAGAACAGCTGTTTTCATCCCCAAATAACCGTTTTCACCCCAAAATGGGGATCAGGTCCCCCCCAATGTAGATTCCCACCCAAAATTTGTCATTTTAACCCCATTTTCTGGGGGGGGGGGGTTAGAAGGGGTGTCGGGGGGTGGAGGGATTTGGGGGGCATTGGGGGCGGGGCCATTGGGAGGGGCCTCGCTTAGGGGGCGGGGCTTTGGGGGCGGGGCTTATTGGGGCTAATTAATCCCCTTTAACCCTGGGATTAAGGGGTTAATTAAACCCATTTAACCCCATTTAACAGCACCCGAGGCCGGACCTGCTGCTGCTCCGCCCCCGCGGGGGCCGCCATCTTGGCCGGGGGGCGGGGCCTGAACTGTAACGCCCCGCCCCCTCCAGAGAGCCACGGACGGATTTGGGGGGGGGGGGGGGCACCAAAACCCCCTCGTTCCGGGGACCCAAAATCCCTATTTTTTAGGGGAAAAATCCTTTTTTGAGGGGGGGGAACCCCAATTAATCCCGGGGTGCCCCCCCCCCCCGTGGCCACCCCCCCCCCCCGATTCAGCTCTTAAGTTTTATTTTTTCAAGGTGAGATTATAAAGAAGAGAATCTATAGGGGGTGGGGCGGGGCTTTGTGGGAAGGGGGTGGGGCCTGGCGGGGGGCGGGGCTTACTCCAAAGGTACTTGCTTTGTATTGGGGCCTTAACCTGCCCCCGCCCCCCCGCAGTACCCCCGGCTCCACCCCGTAGCTCCTCCCCCTTTCTCCCAGTGTTACTCGCTCCTTACTCCGGGGTTACTCCGGGTTACTCCGGGATTACTCCGGGTTACTCGGGGTTACTCGGGGTGCTGGGGCCTCCCCCTTGCTGCACTGCCCCTCCTGACTGCATAGGGCCACCTCCTCCTTCCTCCCAGGTTACTCCATCGTTACTCCGGGTTACTCCGAGGTTACTCGGGCCTTAATCCGGGGTGCCGTGGCCTCCCCATTGCTTCCCCCGCCCTTCCTGACCCTCTAGGTACTTATTTTTCTTACTCCCAGGTTACTCCTTCATTACTCCGAGGTTACTCGGGCCTTAATCCAGGGTATTTTGGCCTCCCCTTGCAATGGGGTCAGTTGCGGCTCTATAGTTACTCTTTCCTTCCCTGTGTTTACTCCTTCCTTACTCCGGGTTTGCTCTGAGGTTACTCAGACCTTCATTCAGGGTGCGGGGGCCTCCCCACTGCCCCATAGGCCTGTCCTGGGGTGTTAATCCCCCATCTACCCCCACGGGGAATTGCTCTCCTTACTCCCACGTTACTCGCTCGTTACTCCGAGGTTACTCGGCCTTCACCCGGGTATTTTGGCCTCCCCCTTGCAGCTGGGGCTGTTACTCTGCCTTTGCTCAGTAGTTACCGCTTTCCTCCCCCAATTTTACATACTCCAAGGTTACTCAGGCCTGATCCCCTCCATGCACCATGGGTCAATGCTGGGGCCTGTTCCTACTCCTACTCCATAGTTACTCCCCCCTTACTCCCAGGTTACTCCAACCTTACTCCAAAGCCATTTGCTCTCCCATGGGACCACCCCACACCCTTACTCCATGCTCCCCCCATTACTCCATGGTTACTCCATGCTCCCCCCATTACTCCATGGTTACTCAGGCCTTAAGCAGGGGCCCCCATTGGTCACTCCCAGGGTGCTGTTCCGCACCCGCATTAGCTCCTCCCCCCTGCTCCCCCAAGGTTACTCGGGCCTTACTCCAGCTTTACTCAGGCCTTACTCCGGGCTCACTCCGGCCCTACTTGGCCTTTAAGCTTTTATTTAACGGCTTCTACTCCGTTACTCTGGGGTTACTCCTATTGCGGCGCCTCTTCCTCCTCGCCGCCTTACTCACCTGTTACTTCTCCTTCTCACCCCCATTTGCCCCTTTCGGAGGTTATTTGCCAGTACTCGCCCCACGGTATCCTCCATCTTCCTCGGGTTACTCCTGCTTTACTCCGAGGTTACTCCTGGTTCGCCCCGAGTCGTTTGCACTTTACCCCGAGGTCCCTCTCGGTTCGATCTGGGGAGGCTCCCAAATTACTCCCACTTTACTCCAAGACAACCCTAATCATGAGGGTTTTGCCCCAGGATTACGCCCAGGTTACTCGCACTTTAGCCGGGGTTACGTTACTCCTGCTTTACTCCGAGGTCCCTCCTATCTTGCCCCGAGGCCGCCCCCAGGGTTACTCGCACTTTAGGCCGGGGTTCCTCCAAGGTTACTCCCACTTTGCTCCGCGGTTACTCCTGCTTGGTGCGGGGTTACTCCAGGTTTACTCCGGGCTGACACTCCCGTGGCTCTGGGGTTACTCCCACATTATTCCAGTGTTACTCCCGGCTTGCTCCCACCCCCCTGGAGTCCTTCACCTGCCCCTGCTCCCACCCCGCTCGCCCTTGGGCTCCTCCCTACTCCAAGGTTACTCCTGGCTTCACCCCAGGGTACTCCCGGCTCAGCCACAGCCTGGATTTGCCCCCACTTTACTCCAAGCCCCTCCTCCACTCCCAACTTGCTCCCCCTTTACTCCAGAAATACTCCTGGATTACTCCAGAGTTACTCTGTGGTTACACCATAGTCACTCTGTGATTACTCCAGGGCTACTCCAGGTTTACTTCATGGTTACTCCGTGGTTACTCTGTAATTACTCTGCAGTTACTCCACAGATAGTCCGGGGTTACCCTGGAGGATTCCTCCAGGTCTACTCTGCAGTTACTCCACGGTTACTCCAGGTTGACTCTGTTACTCCTGGACTACTCTGGGTTTACTCCACTGTTCTCCAGGGTTACTCCGGGTTTACTCTGTGGTTACTCCTGGGTTACTCCAGGATTTCTCCATAGTTACACCAGGGTTACTCCACAGTTACTCCTGGGTTACTCTGTGGGTTTGCTCCGAGTCTACTTTGGTTTACTCCAAGGTTACTCCGGGTTTACTCCAGGGTTACTCCGGGTTTACTCCGCAGTTACTTCTGGGTTACTCTGGATTTGCTCCAAGGTTACTCTGGGTTTACTTTGGGGTTATTACAGGGTTACTCCGGATTTACTCCACAGTTACTCTAGGGTTACTCCGGGTTTACTCCAGGGTGACTCCATTGTTACTCCAGGGTTACTCCAGGTTTACTCCACGGTTACTCCGCAGTTACTCCGGGTCCGTTCCGGCTTCCCGCGCCCCGCCTCGCTCAGGACGGCCCCCCGGCCCCCTATACGCGTGTATATAATGTACATAGGCAGCGGGCGG
>NW_028290095.1:0-42565 GCF_059628265.1 Tinamus guttatus
ATCGCCGCTCCGCATGATCCGGACAGGGGCTGAGTTAACGGTCTTGGCACAACACGGATGGGAAGCGCCACTGGGAAGAAGGATTTACCGTGCGCAGCATAAAACCATGGGGATTTGGGAAGAGCGGGAATAGGGCCTGGGAATAGGGCATCTGCCGGAGTCAGCACCCCCAGTGCTCCATTATTGCTCTCGAGGCTTGGAAACAGCCCTGGGATCAGCAAACGCTGAGGATTCGCATCCCGGAGGACATCAGGAAGCCCCGGGAAGGATGTACATGGATGCAGAGGGATGCACGGATCCTGGGGGATCGGAGAATCCGCCCCAGCTGCAGCGCAGCCCTTCCCTCCACAAAGACGCTAACGCCACCCAAAAACTCGGCATTTCCAGTGTTTTATTCCCCCGTCAGCACCAAAGGAATCCCGGGGGTGGCCGAGGCAGCAGGACGAGCTCCATGGGGAATCGCTCTCCCCCGTGTCCCGCGCTGCCCGATCCCGGGTGGGAATTGGCGTCACCAAGGCGGTTTCTCCGTTTTTTTAACCCTTTTCCTACATTCGGACCGTTCAGCCTTGGGGAATGCGGCGGAGCAGCACGGAAGGGAGGGAGGGAAGCGGATTGGAGCGTCGGAGCCGGAATGCCGGCGCCCGCGGCCGTCGGGGAAGAGCCTTGTGTCCTGGGACGTTTCGGCCATTCCCGTCATCGAGCGGGCGGCCGGCTCGGAGGCTCCCGGGATGCTGCTCCTAGGCCAAGGCGGCCTCGATGGCGGCCACGATCTTCTGCAGCTTGGCGTCCGTGTCCACGAACCCGTCTCCGTTCTGGGAAGGGGAGCAAGGAAAGCGGGAATGGCGCCGGGAGCCCCCGGCCGCGCTCCCGGGATGCGCTCACCTTCTTGGAGTGCACCAGGCGGCCGCCCACGGTCACCTCGAACCAGCCCGTCACCTCGCGGGTCCCTTCGCCGGTCTGGGAATGGGGAGGAGAAGTGACCCCGGGATCCCCCCTTCAGCTCCGGGCAGGAGGGAGGGCAAAGCCGGGATTCTCCAGGCGGGATGGAGGGCTGGTGCCGGCACTCACCATGTCCAGGCGTCCCGGGAAGCGCTTTTCCAGCGCCTTCTTGAGCTGCTGGAACTGGAAGCAGAGAGGGACGGCGCTGCTGAGCCCCCCGGGACCCTCTCCGATGTGGGGCAAAACCAGGGATGATGGAGGGGGGTTATGGGGCGGGTGGGCACCACCGGGGTCAATGGTGGGGGGGGTGGCCAAGGGCAACAGGGGGGATCTGGGCCAATGCAGGGGCAAAACCAGGGCAAAGGGGGCAAAACCAGGGCAAAAGGGGGCAAAACCAGGGCAAAAGGGGGCAAAACTGGACCCAATGGGGGGCTAAATAAGGGGTATTTGTGGCAGGAATGAGACCCTATGGGGGGGTGGGAGGGGTAATTGGGACACGGGTAATGGGGAGGGGGGAACTGGACCCAAGGGCAGGGGCAGGACCAAGGTGTGGGGGGTGGAATCAAATCCAGTAGAAGGGGAAAACCGGGGCTGATGCAGGGGGGAGAGGAGAAAATAAGGCCAAAGTAGGAGGAAAATCGAAGCAAATCGGGTCAAAATCCGTCGACTCCGGGTCCAACCCTGCCGGGCCCGGCGCGGGCGCCGCTCACCTTGGGCCGGTAGCCTCAGGCCCCGCTGTGGAGACACGGAGCGGCCGCTGAGCCCCGCGCGGCGCCGCCGCCCCCCGCTGCCCATCCCGGTCCCCCCGGCCTCACCAGTAGATCACGGCGACGCGCAGCGTCATGATGGCGGCAGCGGCACCAGCGACAGCGGCGACACCGGCGGCGACACCGGCAACCGCGGCTGACGCCCCCCTAAAGGGAGGGCGGCGGCGAGAGGGCGGGACCAATCAGAGCGCGGCGGCGAGGCTGCGCAGCCAATGGGAGCGCGCGCCGCGGATCCCGAGGTCTGCAGCGAGCAGCGCCGCTCGCGGAGCCGCCGGTTCGAGCCCGGCCGCCGCCCGCCGCCGCCCATCCTGGCCCCCTCAGACTCGCCATTAGATCACAGCGACGCTCAGCTTCACGATGGCGGCGACCGCGGTGACCCTGGCAGCAGCGGCGACACCGGCGGCGGTGGCGACAGAGGCGACATCGGTAATCACGGATCACGCCCCTGCCAATGTGAGCATGGCGGCGAGAAGGCGCGACCAATCAGAGCGCGGCGGCGAGGCAGTGCGGCCAATGGGAGCGCGTGCTCGGGAAGCCGCCGGTTCGAGCCTTACGTGGTGCCACTACTGCCTTGCTGCCCATCCTGGCCCCCTCGGCGTCGCCAGTAGATCACAGGGACGGGCAGCGTCACGATGGCGGTGACACAGGCAACAGCGGCAGCAGCAGCAGCGACGGAAGTGGCAGCGGCGACCGCAGAGCACACCACTGGCAATGAGAGCATGGTGGTGAGAGGGCGTGACCAATCAGAGTGCGGCGGCGAGGCAGCGCGGCCAATGGGAGCGCGCGCCGCGGATCCCAAGGTCTGCAGCGAGTAGCACCGCTTGCGGAGCCGCTGGTTCGAGGTCTGTGCAGCGCCTCCATTCCCCCGCTGCCCATCCCAGCTCCCCGGCCTCGCTAGTAGATCACGGCGACGCTCAGCGTCTTGATGGCAGCAACCGCAGTGACCCTGGCGGCAGTTGCAACACCAGCGGCGGTGGCGACAGAGGCGACATTGGTAATCGCGGATCACGCCCCTGCCAATGTGAGCACAGCAGCGTGAAGACACAACCAATCAGATCGCAGCGGTGAGGCAGCGCGGCCAATGGGAGTGCGGGATCTCAGAGCCGCCGGTTCGAGCCTCACACAGCGCCGCCGCCCTCCGCTGCCCATCCTGGCCCCTTCGGCATCGCCAGTAGATCACAGCGATGGGCAGCGTCACGATGGCGGTGACAGAGGCAACAGTGGTGGCAGCAGCGGCAACAGTGGCGGTAGTGGAAGCAACGGCGGCGGTGGCAACCACAGAGTACACCACCGGCAATGGCAGCGCAGTGGTCAGGGAGAAGACCAATCAGAGTGTGGCTGCGAGGCAGCGTGGCCAATGGGAGCGTGCGCTACAGATCCCGACGTCTGCAGCGAGCAGCACTGCTCGTGGATCCAATGGTTCGAGGCCTGTGCAGTGCCGCCATTCCCCCGCTGTCCATCCCAGCTCCCCGGCCTCGCCAGTAGATCATGGTGACACTCAGTGTCATGATGGTGGTTACAGCGGTGACCTTGGCGGTAGGCGCGACACTGGCAGCGGTAGCGACAGAGGCAACACTGGCAACCGTGGATCACGCCCCTGCCAATGGGAGTGGGATGGCAAGAGGGCGGGACCAATCAGAGCACGGCGAGGCAGCGCGGCCAATAGGAGTGCGTGCTGTGGATCCTGAGGTCTGCAATGGGCAGCGCCACTCGCAGAGCCGCCAGTTTAAGCCCGTGCGGCGCGGCTGCTCCCTGCTGATCATTCCAGCCTCCCCAGTAGATCACAGTGATACACAGCGTCACGATGGCAGTGACAGAGCCAACAGCAGCGGCATCAGTGACACTGGCGGCAGTGGTGACAGAGGCGACACCGACAACTGTGGATCACACATCTGCCAATGGGAGTGCAGTGGCAAGAGGTTGCGACCAATAGGAACGTGCGCCGTGGATCCTGAGGTCTGCAACGAGCGGCACCGCTCGCAGAGCCGCTGGTTTGAGCCCCACGCGGCGCTGCTGCTCCCTGCTGACCATCCTGCCCCGCCCCGACTCGCCATTAGATCAGAGTGACGCTCAGCGTCACGATGGTGGCGACCGCGGCGATGCTGGTGGCAGCAGCGACACCTGCAGCGGTGGCGACAGAGGTGACATTGGTAATCACGGCTCACGCCCCTGCCAATGTGAGCACAGCAGTGCGAAGACACGACCAATCAGATCGCGGCGGCGAGGCAGCGCGGCCAATGGGAGCACGCGCTCGTGAAGCCGCCGGTTCGAGCCTCACGCGGTGCTGCCGCCGCCCGCTGACCATCCCAGCCCCCTCGGCCTCGCCAGTAGATCACAGCGACGGGCAGCGCCACGATGGCAGCGACAGAGGCAACAACGGTGGCAGCAGTGGCGACAGTGGTGGCGGTGGCGACAGCGGCGGCAGTGGCAACCGCAGAGTCACTGGCAATGGAAGCGCGGTGGTGAGAGAGCGTGACCAATCAGAGCGCGGTGGCAAGGCAGCGCAGCCAATGGGAGCGCGCGCCACGGCTCCCAAGGTCTGCAGAGAGCAGAACCACTCACGGAGCCGCTGGTTCGAGGCCTGTCCAGCGCCGCCATTCCCCCGCTGCCCATCCCAGCTCCCTGGCCTCGCCAGTAGATCACGGCGATGCTCAGCATCTTGATGGCGGTTACAGTGGCGACCTTGGCGGTAGCCGCGACACCAGCAGCGGTACCGACAGAGGCGACACCGGCAACTGTGGATCACGCCCCCGCCAATGGGAGCGCGGTGGCAAGAGGGCGGGACCAATCAGAGCACGTCGAGGCAGCGCGGCCAATAGGAGCGCGTGCTGTGGATCCTGAGGTCTGCAATGGGCAGCGCCGCTCGCGGAGCCACCACTTTGAGCCCCGCATGGCGCCGCTGCTCCCCTGCTGACCATCCCAGCCCCACTGGCCTCACCAGTAGATCACAGCAATACACAACGTCCCGATGGCAGCAACAGAGGCAACAGCAGCGGCATCAGTGACATAGGCGGCAGTGGTGACAGAGGCAACACCAGCAACTGTGGATCACGCCTCTGCCAATGGGAGTGCGGTGGCAAGAGGTTGCGACCAATAGGAACGCGCGCTGTGGATCCTGAGGTCTGCAACCAGCAGGGCCACTCGAAGAGCCACCGGTTTGAGCCCCGCGCGCTGCTGCTGCGCCCTGCTGACCATCCTGCCACCCCCCCCACTCGCCATTAGATCATGGCGACGCTCAGTGTCACGATGGCGACAACCGCGGTGACCCTGGCAGCAGCAACGACACCAGCGGTGGCGACAGAGGCGACATCAGTAATTGTGGATCACGCCCCTGCCAATATGAGCACAGCAGCGCGAAGGCGCGACCAATCAGAGCGTGGCGGCGAGCCAGCGCCGCCAATGGGAGCGCGCGCTTGCGGAGCCGCTGGTTCAAGCCTTATGTGTTGCCGCTGCCGCCGCGCCGCCCATCCTGGCCCCCTCGACCTCGCCAGTAGATCACAGCGATGGGCAGTGCCACGATGGCAGCGACAGAGGCAACAGCGGTGGCAGCAGTGGCGACAGTGGCGGCATTGTTTACAGCAGCAGCGGTGGCAACCGCGGAGCACGCCACTGGCAATGGGAGTGCGGTGGTGAGAGAGTGTGACCAATCAGAGTGCGGTGGAGAGGCAGCGCGGCCAATGGGAGCGCGCGCTGCAGATCCCGAGGTCTGCAGCGAGCAGCGCCACTCGCGGAGCTGCCGGTTCGAGGCCTGTCCAGAGCCGCCATCCCCCCACTGACCATCTCCATCCCCTGGCCTTGCCAGTAGATCACAGTGACGTGCAGCATCATGATGGTGGTGACAACCGCGACACCAGCAGCAGCGGTGGTGGTGACAGAGGCGACACCAGCAACTGTGGATCAGTTCCTGGCCAATGGGAGCTTGGCAGCAAGAGGGCAGGACCAATCAAAGTGTGGTGGTGAGGCAGCACGGCCAATGCAAGCGCGTGCCGCGGATTCTGAGGTCTGCAGTGAGCAGCGCTGCTCGCGGAGCCGCCAGTTCGAGCCCCCCGCGGCACCGCTGCCCCCCGCTGCCCACTCCAAACCCTTGGCCTCGCCAGTAGATCACAGCGATGGGCAGTGTCATGATGGGGGCAACAGAGGCAACAGCAGCGGCAGTGGCGACACCGGCAACCGCGGATCACGCCCCCACCAATGGGAGTGTGGCGGTGAGGCAGCATGGCCAATTGGAGTGCGCACCGTGGATCCGGAAGTCTGCAGCGAGCAGCACCACTCGCAGTGCTGCTAGTTTAAGCCCTGCGTGGCACCACTGCTGCCCCACCGACCATCCCCAACCCTCCACCTCGCCAATAGATCACGGCAATGCGCAGAGTCATCATGGCGGCGACAGCGGCCCCACACAAGGCAGCTGCGGCAGTAGTGACGGCGGCAACCGTGGATCACGCCCCCACCAATCAGAGTGTGGCGGTGAGAGGGCGGAACCAATCAGAGCGTGGTGGTGAGGCAGCGCCACCAATGGGAGTGCGCACTGCGGAGCCAAGGCCTGCAGTGCGCAGCGCCGCTTGCAGAGCCGGCCTCTCGAGTCTCGCGCAGCGCTGCCACCCCCGACTGCTCATCCCCATCCCCTGGCTTTGCCAGTAGATCATGGTGACGCGAAGCGTCATGATGGCAGTGACAGAGGCAACAGCGACGATAGCCGTGACACTGGCAACTGTGGATCACGCCCCCGCCAATGGGAGTGCGGTGGCGAGAGGTCACAACCAATCAGAGCGCAGCAGCAAGGCAGCGCAGCCAATAGGAGCACGCGCCGTGGATCCCGAGGTCTGCATTGAGCAGCGCTGCTCGCAGAGCCGCCGGTTCAAGCCCTGTGCGGCGCCGCTGCTCCCCACTGACTATCCTGGCCCCCTCGGCCTTGCCAGTAGATTACAGCGACGGGCAGCGTCACGATGGCAGCAACAGAGGCAACAGCGGCGGCAGCAGTGGCAACAGTGGCAACCACAGAGCACGCCACCAGCATTGGGAGCGCAGTGGTGAGAGAGCGTGACCAATCAGAGTGCGGCAGCGAGGCAGCGCAGCCAATGGGAGCGCGCGCCGCGGATCCCAAGGTCTGCAGCGAGCAGCGCCGCTTGCGGAGCCGCGGGTTTGAGGCCTGTGCAGCGCTGCCATTCCCCTGCTGCCCATCCCAGCTCCCGGACCTCGCCAGTAGATCACGGCAACGCTCAGCATCATGATGGCGGTTACAGCGTGACCCTGGCAGTAGCCACCACACCGGTGGCGGTAGCTACAGAGGTGACACTGGCAACCATGGATCACGCCTCCACCAATGGGAGTGCGGTGGCGAGAGGTCACAACCAACAGAGCGCAGCGGCAAGGCAGCGCGGCCAATAGGAGCGCGTGCCATGGATCCTGCGGTCTGCAACGAGCAGCACCGCTCACGGAGCCGCCGCTTCAAGCCCCGCGCGGCGCTGCTGCTCCCTGCTGACCATCCCAGCCCCGCCGGCCTCACCAGTAAATTACAGTGACACGCAGAGTCATGATGGCGATGACAGAGGCGGCAGCAGCGGTGGTGGCAACACAGGCGACATCGGCAACTGTGGATCAGTCCCTAGTCAATGGGAACGTGGCAGCGAGAAGGCGGGACCAGTCAGAGCGCGGCGGCGAGGCAGCGCGGCCAATGGGAGCGCACTCCACGGATCCCAAGGTCTGCAGCGAGCAGCACCGCTCGCGGAGCCGCTGGTTCGAGGCCTGTGCAGCGCCGCCATTCCCCCGCTGCCCATCCCAGCTTCCCGGCCTCGCCAGTAGATCACAACGACGCTCAGCGTCATGATGGCGGTTACAGCGGTGACCTTGGCGGTAGCCGCGACACCAGCAGCGGTAGCGACAGAGGCAACACCGGCAACCGTGGATCACGCCCCCGCCAATGGGAGTGGGGTGGCAAGAGGGCGCGACCAGTCAGAGCGCGGCGGCGAGGCAGCACAGCCAATAGGAGCGCGCGCCGTGGATCCTGAGGTCTGCAGCGAGTAGCACGACTTGCGGAGCCGCCAGTTTGAGCCCCACGTGGCGCTGCCACCCCACGCTACCCATTGCAAACCCTCGGCCTCACCAGTAGATCACGGCGACAGTCAGTGTCATGATGGCGGCAACAGAGGCAACAGCGGCGGCAGTGGCGACACCAGCAACCGCGGATCACGCCCCCACCAATGGGAGTGCGGCGGTGAGGCAGCATGGCCAATTGGAGTGTGCACCATGGTTCCAGAAGTCTGCAGTGAGCAGCACTGCTGGTGGAGCCGCTGGTTTGAGCCCTGTCCAGCGTCGCCATCCCCCCGCTGACCATCTCCGTCCCCCGGCCTCGCCAGTAGATCACGGCGACGCTCAGCGTCATGATGGCGGTTACAGCGCGACCCTAGCAGTAGCCACGACACCGGCAGCGGTAGCTACAGAGGCGACACTGGCAACCGTGGATCACACCCCCGCCAATGGGAGCGCGGTGGCAAGAGGGCGGGACGAATCAGAGCACAGCGTCGAGGCAGCGCGGCCAATGGGAGTGTGCGCCGTGGATCCTGAGGTCTGCAACGAGCAGCGCCGCTTGCAGAGCTGCTGGTTCAGGCCCCGTGCGGCGCCGCTGCTCCCCACTGACCATCCCAGCCCCGCCGGCCTCACCAGTAAATTACAGTGACACGCAGCATCACGATGGCAGTGACAGAGGCAGCAGCGGCAGCATCAGTGACACTGGTGGCTGCGGTGACAGTGGCGACGGTGGGAACTGTGGATTACGCCCCTGCCAATGGGAGCTTGGCGGCGAGAAGGCGCAGCCAATCAGAGCCTGTAGGCATGGCAGTGCGGCCAATAGGAGTGCACGGCGCAGATCCCGAGGGCTGCAGTGAGCAGCGCCACTTACGGAGCTGCCTGTTTAAGCTGTATGTGGCGCCGCTGCCCCTCCACTGACCATCCCCTGATGGCCCCTCGCCACTACATCACAGCGAGGCATGGTGTCACGATGATGGCGACAGCGGATCACGCCCCTGCCAATGGGAGCGCAGCGATGAGAGAGCGCAACCAATCAGAGTGCGGTGGTGGGGCAGTGTGGCCAATGGGAGCACGCACCGCGGAGCCGAGGCCTTCAGTGAGCAGTGCCTCTCGTGGAGCTGCAGGTTTGAGCCCCGCGTGGTGCCGTCACCTCCCGCTGCCCATCGTGGCCCTGGCAGCCTTGCTAGTAGATTAGGGCGACGCGCAGCGTCACGATGGCGGCGACAGAGGCAACAGCGGCGACAGCAGCGACGCCGGCGGCAGTGGGGACAGCGGCAACCACGGATCACGCCCCCGCCAATGGGAGCACGGTGGCAGGGCAGCACGGCCAATGGGAGTGCGCACCGCAGATCCCAAGGTCCGCAGAGAGCAGCGCTGCTCACGGAGGCTCCAGTTTGAACCTTGTGCAGCGCCAGCGCCACCGCCCCTCACTGCCCATCCCGGCCCCTCCTGCGTCATGATGGCAGCGACAGTGGCATCAACAGTGACACCAGCGACAGCAGCTACACCAGCAACCGAGGATAATGCCCCCCTACTAAGAGCGTGGCGGCGAGAGGGCGGGACCAATCAGAGCGCGGCGGCGAGGCAGCGCGGCCAATGGGAGCGCACGCCGCGGATCCCGAGGTCTGCAGTGAGCAGCGCCGCTCGTGGAGTCACCGGTTCGAGCCCCGCGCGGCCCCGCTGCTCCCCGCTGACCATCGCGGCCCCGGCGGCCTCGCCATTGGATCACGGCGACGCTCAGCGTCATGATGGTGGCGACGCGGCGACAACGACAACCGCGGATTACGTCCCCGCCAATGGGAGCGCGGCGGCGAGAGGGCGGGACCAATCAGAGCGCGGCAGCGAGGCAGCGCGGCCAATGGGAGCGCGCGCCGCTGATCCCGAGGTCTGCAGTGAGCAGCGCCGCTCGCGAAGCCGCCGGTTCGAGCCCCGCGCCCGGCGCCTCTTCGGAGCGGGGAGGGAAAATCAGAGCGGGAATCGCTCCCAGGAGGCCCTAAAACATCCAGCCTTCCCACACAGGGAAGCGTGCCCGGGCCTGGCGCTATTTATAGCCGGCCGCCGCCTCCCAGCTCCACGCGCAGTGAACAAATGTGGTCAAAACCCTGCAGAAAAGGGGCCCCTGCACAGGGCTGCGCATCCGTGGGAAACCGCGCCGGGAAGGGGCGATCTGGGATAAAGTCAGGGCCTTTGGGGGCAGGTGCCAGCCCTGGGCGGGGGGGAAGGGCTTTGGGGGCACCAGGGTGGAGATTTTGGGACAGAAAAGAGTTTTTTGGGGGGGCAGCTACAGACCTTGAGGTGTACAGTGCTTTAGGAACGAGGATAGGCGACTTGAGGGGAAAGAAAGCGGGATTTGTGGGCTCCTCTCTGTGTTTCCCTGTTTGCAGCTTGACCTCCCTCCCGAAAAACAGCCTCCAAACACCCCCAAATCCAGGGAAAGGGCCGATCCCGGGAGCTGTGCTGGGGAGGACCGGAATCCGCACGCCAGAGCGTCCCGGGGGATGCGTTTCTGAGCCCGGTGCTGGGCGGGGGGGCAGACGGGGGAGGAGACGGGGGACAGTAATAGAGGCGCTAATGGATGCACTAATGGGAGAGTCGATAGAGGCCCTAATTGGCACCCCGGGCTGTGCTGGGGCTGGAATTATCCGTGCGTTCCTGGGGCTGGAATTATCCGTGCATTGCACCGGAGCCGCGTCTGCACCGTGAGCTGCACCGGGGCTGTCCGTGGGCTGCACCGGAGTAATCCGTGCATCGCCCTGGAGCAACCCCCGTGCCGTGAGCTGCACCGGAGCGATCCGTGGGCTGCACCGGGGCTGTCCGCGCATCACGCCAGGGTAATCCGCGCATCGCGCCGGAGCCGCCCGTGCATCACATTAGAGTAATCCGTGGATTGCGCTGGAGTGATCCGCGCCCCGTGCGCCGCACCGGGCTAATCCGCGCCTTGCGCCGGGGCCATCTCCGCGCCGGGGCCGCCCCCGCGCTGCGGCGGAGCCGCCCGCTCCCGCCCCCCGGTGCCGCCGCCGCCGCCGCCGCCGCCCCCGCGCGCTCCCGGCGGCCGCCATGGGGCCGCGGCGCTGAGCGCGGGGGCCCGGCGGGGACCGGGGGGGCCGCCCGGCGCCCCGGCCCGGCGCCATGGGCGAATGGACCATCCTGGAGCGGCTGCTGGAGGCGGCCGTGCAGCAGCACTCCACCATGATCGGCAGGTGAGCGCGGCCCGGCCGCGGGGCCCCCTCGGGCACCGAGTCCTCCCCGGGCACCGGGTCCTCCCCGGGCATCGGGTCCCCCGGGCACCGGGTCCTCTCCGGGCATCGCGTCCTCTCCGGGCATCGGGTCCCCCGGGCACCGGGTCCTCCCCGGGCACCGGGTCCCTGGGCCATCGGGTCCCCCGGGTACCGGGTCCTCCCCGGGCATCGGGTCCTCCCTGGGTACCGGGTCCTCTCCAGGCACCGGGTTCTCTGGGCATCAGATCCTCTCCGGGAACTGGGCCCTCCCCGGGCACCAGGTCCCCCGGGAACCGGATCCTCCTCACGCACTGAGTCCTTCCCAGGCACCGGGTCCTCTCCGGGCACCGGGTCCTCCCCGGGCATTGGGTCCTCTGGGCACCGAGTCCTCTCTGGACACTGGGTCCCCCTGGCACCGGGTTCTCCCCGCGGTACCAGGGCTCCCGGACCGCCCCTCCCTCCCTGCCGGTACCCGGACACCTGGGTCCATCCCGGGCCGGGAAGCTGCACCCGGTGCCAGGGACCCCCCCCTGTGCCCAGAGCGGCAGCGGGTCCCTTGTCACCCCCCTCACCCTGGGTGACGCTGTGGGGCTGAGCCCCGTGTCCCTCCCAGGCCCCATCCCTCTCCTCTGCAATGTCCCCTACCTGGTGTCACCTCTGTGGCCTGGGGGGACAAGAGCCACCTGGGTGGCCTGATGTCCCCGTGCGCCTGTCCCCACACGAGGGCCCCCCCCAGCCCCTGCATTAGCGGCATCGACGGCATCGACCGAGCGGCCCAAGGGCAGCCCTGGTGCCAGGGACACGGCGGGTGCGAGCGGCTGTCGGCCCCGGCAGGATCCTGCTGACGGTGGTGGTGATTTTCCGCATCCTCATCGTGGCCATCGTGGGCGAGACGGTGTACGAGGACGAGCAGACCATGTTCATGTGCAACACGCTGCAGCCGGGCTGCAACCAGGCGTGCTACGACAAGGCCTTCCCCATCTCGCACATCCGCTACTGGGTCTTCCAGATCATCCTGGTGTGCACGCCCAGCCTCTGCTTCATCACCTACTCCGTGCACCAGGCGGCCAAGCAGCGCGAGCGCCGCTGCTCCGCGTTCCTGCCGCCCGAGCCGCGGCGGCCGCGCGCCGACGGCCCCGACGCCAAGGAGCTGCCGAGCGCGCTGGCGGCGCCGCGGGCGACCCGCAGCGCCAAGGCCAAGCGCCAGGAGGGCATCTCGCGCTTCTACGTCATCCAGGTGGTTTTCCGCAACGCCTTGGAAATCGGCTTCCTGGCCGGGCAGTATTTCCTCTACGGCTTCAACGTGCCGGCCATCTTCGAGTGCGACCGCTACCCGTGCGTCAAGGAGGTGGAGTGCTACGTGTCGCGGCCCACGGAGAAGAGCGTCTTCCTCGTGTTCATGTTCGCCGTGAGCGGCATTTGCGTCCTGCTCAACCTGGCCGAGCTCCAGCACCTGGGCTGGCGGCAGGTCCGCGCGGCGGCCCGGGGCGCCCGCGCGCGCCGCAAGTCGCTGGGCGACGGCGCCCGCCGCGCCAAGGAGCCGCCGTCGCCGCCGCCGCTCGGCCGCACGCAGTCCAGCGAGTCAGCCTACGTGTGACGGGATTTGCGGCCGCTAAGCCGGCAGCGGGGAAAGGCCTTGAGCCCGGCACCATCTGCCGCGGCCCGCGGGAGAAGGGATTCCGCCCCCCTGCTCCGTGCCCCGGCGCAATAAACGGCGCCGCGGTGCTGATCCCGCTTCCCTGCTGCGCGGAGCCGCGCGGGAAGGGATTTATTGGGAGCGCCGGGAGCGGCCGCGGCTACAACCTGCAACGGCGCGGAGGGGGGGTCAGCGGGGCGGCCCGCGCGCCGGGACCCCCCCCGGTGCCGATCCCACTCACGTCACTTCGCGGAACACCCGTTTCTCCACGTATTTCAGCCGGTATTTCCGCTTGAAGCTGCGGCGGGAAGGGGGGACGGGGGTGAGGAGCCGCCCGCGGTGCCGCGGGTCCCCCCCGGATGTCCCCGTTGTCCCCCCGGCCACCCCCCTCGCTGTCCCCATTGTCCCCACGGGTCATCCCCGTTGTCCCCCTGGCCATCGCCGCCGTCCTGGCTGTCCCCCTGCCTGTCCCTGTTGTCCCCTCCAGCCGTCCCCATTGTCCCCCCCCGGCTGTCCCCGCCGTCCCCCCCAGCTGTCCCTGTTATCCCCCCGGCTGTCCCCACTGTCCCCGCCGTCCCCCCGGCCATGCCCATTGTCCCTCCAGTCGTCCCCATTGTCCCCCCACCATCCCCATTGTCCCCCTCAGCCATCCCCCCTCATTGTCCCCCCGGCCGTCCTCGCTGTCGTCCCCCCGGCCGTCCCCATTGTCCCCCCAACTGTCCCCGTTGTCCCCCCCAGCCGTCCCCATTGTCCCTCCGGCCATCCCCGGTGTCCCTCCAGCCATCCCCGCTGTCCCTCCAGCCATCCCCGCTGTCCCCCCGGCCATCCCCATTGTCCCTCCAGTCGTTCCCATTGTCCCCCCACCATCCCCATTGTCCCCCTCGGCCATCCGCCCCCGTTGTCCCCCTGGGCCGCCCCTATTGTCCCCCCTGGCCGTCCTCGCTGTCATCCCCCCGGCTGTCCCCATTGTCCCCCCCAGCCGTCCCCATTGTCCCCCCGGGCCGCCCCCATTGTCCCCCCCGACTGTCCCCATTGTCCCCCCAGGCCGTCCCCGTTGTCCCCCCCCGGCCGTCCCCATTGTCCCCCCAGGCCGTCCCCGTTGTCCCCCCCCCGGCCGTCCCCATTGTCCCCCCCTGGCCGTCCCCATTGTCCCCCCCCGGCCGTCCCCGTTGTCCCCCCGCCGTCCCCTCGTACCGTGCGCGCTCGCGGGGCTCGATGAGGTTCCGTCGCTGCAGGCTCTTGAAGCGGTCGCGCAGGATGCTGCCCTCGGGCTGCCGGGGCCCGCGTCCGAGGGGGAAATCCAGGGATGCGGGAGGGGGAAATCCAGGGATGCGGGAGGGGGAAATCCAGGGATGCGGGAGGGGGAAATCCAGGGATGCGGGAGGGGGAAATCCAGGGATGCGGGAGGGGGAAATCCAGGGATGCGGGAGGGGGAAATCCAGGGATGCGGGAGGGGGAAATCCAGGGATGCGGGAGGGGGAAATCCAGGGATGCGGGAGGGGGAAATCCAGGGATGCGGGAGGTGGAAATCCAGGGATGCGGGAGGGGGAAATCCAGGGATGCGGGAGGGGGAAATCCAGGGATGCGGGAGGGGGAAATCCAGGGATGCACCGTTAGGAAGTGCCCCCCGATCCCGGCCGCAGCTGGAGCCCCCCTGGGCAGCCCTCAGCTCCCAGGTCCTCCCCGAGGTCCCGGGAGCCCCAGGAGACCTTCACATTCCCGGAGGCGGGAATCCTCGTAGCGCAAGGATGGGTCTCATCACGGGGCGCCGGATCCGGCGGGATGAGCCCCCCGAATTCCCGCAGGGACCCACCTTGAGCAGGCGCAGGGACTCGGCCAGCTCGTCGCTCAGCTGCACCTCCAGGCTGGGATCCTCGTACCTGCGGGAACGCGGCGGGAATGAGACGGGAACGGGCCGGGAAGGGGATGGGAAAACCGGGATGCGGCCGCACTCACTTGAGGCGCCCCAGGCGCCGGGGCCGGGCGTCCAGGAGGCGCCGCTTGGCCTGGCGCATCCGGCGCCGCCGGAGCAGCTCCGCTTCCCAGCGCGTCACCTGCCTCCGGATGGAGCGGAGCCGGAACAGCTCCTGGCGCCGGCACCGCGCCGCCTTCTCCCGGCCGCGCCGCGCCGCCTGCGGGAGAGCCGTGAGCGCGGCATTCCCGGCGTGAGCCCTTCCCGCGCGGCATTCCCGGCTCCCGGAGCACCTGGGCCCGGGCTTCCTTCTCCCGGCGCCGCTGCTGCTCCGTCTTCTTCTCCCGCCGGGAGGTGGCGGGGGGATCCCGCGGCTCCGGCGGTTCCGGTGGATCCGGCTCCTCGGGCTCCGCGTCCGACTCCTCCAGCAGCCCCTCGCATTCCTCCTGGAACTGCGTCTCCTGCGGGAGCACCGGGAGACGCTGCTGTTCCCGTGTCCCTGCCGCGGGGATGGAGCTCCGGAGGGAGCGGGATGGGAGCTGGAGCAGGGGGAAGCTCCCGGCTCCATAGGGAACGGGATGGGACCTGGGGCAGGGAGATGCTTCTGGCTCCATATGGAGCAGGATGGGACGTGGAGCAGGGGGAAGGTCCCGGCTCCATAGGGAGCAGGATGGGACGTGGAGCAGGGGGAAGCTCCCGGCTCCATATGGAGCAGGATGGGACCTGGAGCAGGGGGAAGCTCCCGGCTCTATAGGGAGCAGGATGGGACGTGGAGCAGGGGGAAGCTCCCGGCTCCATAGGGAACGGGATGTGACCTGGAGCAGGGGGAAGCTCCCGGCTCCATAGGGAGCAGGATGGGACCTGGAGCAGGGGAAGCTCCTGGCTCCATAGGGAGCGGGATGGGAGCTGGAGCAGGGGGAAGCTCCCGGCTCTATAGGGAACGGGATGGGACCTGGAGCAGGGGAAGCTCCTGGCTCCATAGGGAACGGGATGTGACCTGGAGCAGGGGGAAGCTCCTGGCTCCGGAGGGAACGGAGTTCCAGGAGGATCAGGATGGAACCTGGAGCAGAGGGAAGCTCCCGGCTCTGTAGGGAATGGGATGGGATCTGGAGCAGGGGGAAACTCCAGGTTCTGTAGGGAACGGGATGGGACCTGGGGCAGGGGGAAGCTCCTGGCTCCATAGGGAACAGGATGGGACCTGGGGCAGGGGGAAGCTCCCGGCTCCATAGGGAACGGGATGGGACCTGGAGCAGGGAGAAGCTCCCAGCTCCATAGGGAACGGGATGGGACCTGGAGCAGGGGAAGCTCCTGGCTCCATAGGGAACGGGATGGGACCTGGAGCAAGGGAAGCTCCTGGCTCCATAGGGAGCAGGATGGGACCTGGAGCAGGGGGAAGCTCCCAGCTCCATATGGAACGGGATGGGACCTGGAGCGGGGGGAAGCTCCTGGCTCCGGAGGGAATGGAGTTCCAGGAGGATCAGGATGGGACCTGGAGCAGAGTGAAGCTCCCAGCTCCATAGGGAACGGGATGGGACCTGGCGCAGGGGGAAGCTCCTGGCTCCATAGGGAGCAGGATGGGACCTGGAGCAGAGTGAAGCTCCCGGCTCTGTCGGGAATGGGATGGGACCTGGAGCAGGGGGAAACTCCAGGTTCTGTAGGGAATGGAATGGGACCTGGAGCAGGGGAAGCTCCTGGCTCCATAGGGAACGGGATGGGACCTGGAGCAGGGGGAAGCTCCCGGCTCCGTAGGGAACGGGATGGGACCTGGAGCAGGGGGAAGCTCCCGGCTCCGTACGGAACGGGATGGGACCTGGAGCAGGGGAAGCTCCTGGCTCCATAGGGAGCAGGATGGGACCTGGAGCAGGGGGAAGCTCCCGGCTCCGTAGGGAACGGGATGGGACCTGGAGCAGGGGGAAGCTCCCGGCTCCGTAGGGAACGGGATGGGACCTGGAGCAGGGGGAAGCTCCCGGCTCCGTAGGGAACGGGATGGGACCTGGAGCAGGGGGAAGCTCCCGGCTCCGTAGGGAACGGGATGGGACCTGGAGCAGGGGGAAGCTCCCGGCTCCGTAGGGAACGGGATGGGACCTGGAGCAGGGGGAAGCTCCAGGTTCTGCAGGGAATGGGATGGGACCTGGAGCAGGCGGAAGCTCCCGGCTCCGCAGGGAACGGGATGGGGGGATCCGGCTCCGGGGGTCTCACCGGCGTGGGGGCCTCGGCGCCCGCAGGGAGGCTCAGCTGCTTCTCCAGCTTCTCCCGGGCCCTTTCCCTGCGCAGCTCCTCCTGGTGCGCCTGGAGCAGCAGCGCCTGCAGGGCCGGCGGCTCCGCTCAGCGCGGCGTTCCCGCCCGGAGCGGGCCGGGATAACCCGGCCGGAGCCCCCCTACCTGGTGGTCCTCGAAGGCCGGATTGTAGGAGCCGCCGGCGCCGATCACCTCCACGGCCGGCGCCGCCGACGGCTTCTTCCGGAGCCGCTCCGGGCGCTGGGAATGGGGGGGACGGTGTGAGCGGGGCCCCGTGTCCCGTGTGCCGGTCCCATGTCCCGACCCCACGTCCTGGTCCCGCGTCCCGGCCCCATGTCCCGTGTGCCGGTCCCATGTCCCGACCCCACGTCCTGGTCCCGCGTCCCGGCCCCGTATCCCGCGTCCTGTGTCCCGGCCCCGCGTCCTGGTCCCGGTCCCACGTCCCAGCCCCGCGTCCCGGCCCCGCATCCCGTGTCCCGATCCCGCGTCCCGGTCCCGTGTCCCGTGTCCCAGTCCCGATCCCGTGTCCCGACCCCGGCCCCGTGTCCCGTGTCCCAGTCCCGATCCCGTGTCCCGATCCCGTGTCCCGATCCGCGGCTCCGCACGCACCTTGACCGGCCGCTTCCGCGTCTGCTCCAGGAACCAGGGGTCCTGCCCGGCCAGCGGCCGCTCCAGGGGGTCTGCGGGACAGCGGGCGGGAGAGGCCGGGCCCATCCCGGCGGGATTCCCCACCGGGGTGCGTTCCCGGGATCCCTATCCCAGCGGGATCTCCCCATCCTAGGTGCCTTCCCGGGAATCCCATCCCAGCGGGATCCCCCCATCCCAGCGGGAACCGCTACCCGGATGCATTCCTGGAATCTCCATCCTGGCGGGATCTCCCACCCAGGCACATTTCCAGGATCCCCCATCCCGGCAGAACCCCCATCCCAGCTGCGTTCCCAGGATCCCCATCCTGGCGGAAGTCCCATCCCAGCAGGATCCCCCATCCCGGGTACGTTCCTGGGATCCCCATTCCGATAGGACCCCCATCCTGGCAGGATCCCCCATCCTGGGCACATTCCCGGGATCCCCATCCCAGCAGGATCCCCCATCCCGGTGGAAGCCTCCATCCCAGCAGGATCCCCGTCCCAGCGGGATCTCCGTCCCGGCGGGATCCCCCATTCTGTCCAGATGCCCATCCCGGCGGGATCCCCGTCCTGGTGGGATGCCCATCCCGGTGGGATCCCCCATTCTGGCGGGATGCCCATCCCAGTGGGATCTCCGTCCCGGCGGGATCCCCCATCCCGGCGGGATCCCCCATTCTGGCGGGATCCCCCATCCCGGCGGGATCCCCCATTCTGGCGGGATGCCCGTCCCGGCAGGATCCCCGTCCTGGCGGGAAGCCCATCCCCAGCGGGATGCCCGTCCCAGCAGGATCCCAATCCCGGAGGGATGCCCGTCCCAGCAGGATCCCAATCCCAGCAGGATCTCCATCCCGGCAGGACCCCAATCCCGGCGGGATTCCCATTCCGGACCCCCGCCATTCCTTACTGTCGGCCGCCCAGATGTCGTAGAAGCCCCGCAGCGGGTCCAGCCGCCCCGGTTCGGTGCCGCGGGGCCGGGCCGGCGCCGGAGGCTCCCGGATCCGCCGCTCCCGGAGCCGCTGCTCCCGCCGCGACAGCAGCCCCCGCTCCCGCCGGCGCCGCTCCCCGCTTCCCGTGGGGAATCTGGTGCGCCAGGATGCTGCGGGGGGGTAGGGGGGGTCACGGCCGGGCCCGGAGCCCCCCGGCTCCCGGCCCATTCCCGCATGGATACTCACTCCTTGGGCGGCGGCACCCGGGATTGCGGCTGCAGGAGCAGCTCGATCCGCAGCGGCGGCTCCGGTTCCGCGCGGGGGCCCCTCCTCGAGCCCCGCTCCGGCCCGGAATTCTCCTTCCCGCTTTTCCGGGCGCTCCCGGTGTCCACGAAGAAGAGACTCTCGTCCGGCTGCTCCGCGACGAGGCCGCTGCGGGGGCCGCGGTGCTGAGCGGGGGGTCCCGGGGCTGCCCTGGAGCCCCCCAAAACCCTGGACCCCCTCCGGGTGTCCCCTCTGGGCCTTTCTCTGCCCCATGGACCCCCAATCCCCCCTCCAGGCACCTCAGGATTCCCCGAAATCCCTCCATCTCCCCAAAGGGCCCCCCCAAGGCCCCTCAATGCCCCCCAAGGCCCCTCAATGCCCCCCAGAGACCCCCAATCCCCCCTATTCCCCTCCCCAAGGGGAGGGGGAACCCTCAATACCCCCCAAGGGTCCTCATTTTCCCCCAGGGACCCCCCCAAGGCCCCTCGTTCCCCCCCTAGCCCCCTCAGAACCCCCCAAGGACCCCCAATCTCCCCCCCAGGTCCTTCAATACCCCCCAAGGCCCCTCAATGCCCCCCAGGGACCCCCAATCCCCCCTATTCCCCTCCCCAGGCCCCTCAATACCCCCCAAGGCTCCTCATTTTCCCCCAGGGACCCCCCCAAGGCCCCTTGTTCCCCCCCAGCCCCCTCAGAACCCCCCAGGGACCCCCAATCTCCCCCCCAGACCCCTCAATCCCCCCCAAGGCCCCTCAATCCCCCCCAGACCCCTCAATAGCCCCCAACTCCCCTCGCTCCTCCCTAGCCCCCTCAGAACCCCCCAAGGGACCCCAATCTCCCCCCAGCCCCCTCAGAATCCCCAAGGGACCCCCAATCTCCCCCCCAGGCCCTTCAATACCCCCAAGGCCCCTCAATCCTCCCCCCAGACCCCTGAATACCCCCCCGACCCCTCAGTACCCCCCAAGGTCCCTCATTTCCCCCCAGGGCCCCCCTCGTTCCCCCCCAACCCCCTCAGAACCCCCCAGAGGCCCCGAATCCGCCCCCAGACCCTTCAATACCCCCCAAGGCCCCTCAATGCCCCCCAGGGACCCCCAATCCCCCCTATTCCCCTCCCCAGGCCCCTCAATACCCCCCAAGGCTCCTCATTTTCCCCCAGGGACCCACCCAAGGCCCCTTGTTCCCCCCCAGCCCCCTCAGAACCCCCCAAGGACCCCCAATCTCCCCCCCCAGGTCCTTCAATACCCCCCAACTCCCCTCGTTCCCCCCTAGCCCCCTCAAAACTCCCCCAGGGACCCCAATCCCCCCCCAGCCCCCTCAGAACCCCCCAGGGACCCCCAATCTCCCCCCCAGACCCTTCAATACCCCCAAGGCCCCTCAATCCTCCCCCCCAGACCCCCGAATACCCCCCCCGACCCCTCAGTACCCCCCAAGGCCCCTCATTTCCCCCCAGGGCCCCCCTCGTTCCCCCCCCAACCCCCTCAGAACCCCCCAGAGGCCCCGAATCCGCCCCCAGACCCTTCAATACCCCCCAAGGCCCCTCAATGCCCCCCAGGGACCCCCAATCCCCCCTATTCCCCTCCCCAGGCCCCTCAATACCCCCCAAGGCTCCTCATTTTCCCCCAGGGACCCCCCCAAGGCCCCTTGTTCCCCCCCAGCCCCCTCAGAACCCCCCAAGGACCCCCAATCTCCCCCCCCAGGTCCTTCAATACCCCCCAACTCCCCTCGTTCCCCCCTAGCCCCCTCAAAACTCCCCCAGGGACCCCAATCCCCCCCCAGCCCCCTCAGAAACCCCCAGGGACCCCCAATCTCCCCCCCAGACCCTTCAATACCCCCCAAGGCCCCTCAATCCTCCCCCCAGACCCCTGAATACCCCCCCGACCCCTCAGTACCCCCCAAGGCCCCTCATTTCCCCCCAGGGCCCCCCTCGTTCCCCCCCAACCCCCTCAGAACCCCCTAGAGGCCCCGAATCCCCTCAGAACCCCCCAGGGACCCCCAATCCCCCCCCGGGCCCCGCCGCGGCCCGTACCCCGTCGCGCGCTGCTGCAGGGCCACGTCCTCCAGGAAGTCGCCGATGTCGCGGCCCAGCCGCGCCTCGGGGCCGGCCCAGCATTTCCAGCCCTTCTTGCGGTGGCGGCGGCCGCGCGCGCGGGGCCGGGGGGCGCCGGGAGGCCGCGACGCGGGGCCCGGGCCCGGTTGCGCCGCGGGCGCCGCCATCTTGGCCGCGCCGCGCGGGGAGGCAGGAAGGAGCCGGAAGCGCCGCCTCGCCCCGCCCCCGCCGCGCCCGCTTCCGGCCGCCATGGTGGGGAGGTGGGTGGTGGGGGGCGGCGCGGCGCCATCTTGGGAAGGGCGCGGCGGGGCCGAGCGCGCAAGCGCGAGGGGTGTGTGACGTCACAGGGCGGTGCCCAGAGGCGGGGACGGCTGGGGGGGGGGGGCGAGGCCGCTCCAGGTGGCCCCGCCCCCCTGCCCAGATGTACCCGGATGTGTCCAGCTGTTCCGAGCCTTTCATGCCCCCCCCGTGTCCTTCCAGATGTGCCCCCCAGCTGTTCCCTACGCGACCCCACGGGGAGCCGAACGTCATCCCCGCCCCTCCCCCATGTCCAGCTGTGCCCCCCCCCAAACCCGCCCCTCTGCAGCCCCCCCCCGGCCCCACAGAGCGTTGGAGCCCCCCGGTTCCACTGCAGCCCCCCGCCCATTACAGCCACCCCCCCCCGCAGCCTCTCTGCCCCCCCAGACCCCACTGCAGCCCCCTAAGTCCCCTCCACCCCATTGCAACCCCCTAAGTCCCCCCAGCCCCATTGCAACCTCCCAAGCCCCCCTGCTGCCCTCCCCATCCCATCGCACCCCCCAAGTCCCTCCCACCCCCCTTGCAACCCCCCCATCCCATTGCACTGCCCAAAGCCTCCCCACCCCATCGCACCCCCCACCCCATTGCAGCCCCCATCCCATTACACCCCCCAACCCACCCCCCCATCGCACCCCCCAAGTCCCTCCCACCCCATTACAGCCCCCGTCCCATTGCACCCCCCCAAGTCCCCCCACCCCATCGCACCCCCCAAGTCCCCCCCATCCCATTGCACCTCCCACTCCATTGCAGCCCCCATCCCATTGCACCCCCCCAAGCCCCCCCCACCCCATTGCACCCCCCAAACCCCATCGCACCCCCCAAGTCCCCCCCATCCCATTGCACCTCCCACCCCATTGCAGCCCCCATCCCTTTGCACCCCCCAAGTCCCCCCCACCCCATCGCACCCCCCAAGCCCCCTCACCCCATTGCAACCCCTCCCATCCAATCGCACCCCCCAAGTCCCCCCATCCCCTTGCAACCCCCCATCCCATTGCACTGCCCCAAGCCCCCCCACCCCATCGCACCCCCCACCCCATTGCAGCCCCCATCCCATTACACCCCCCCAACCCTCCCCCCATCGCACCCCCCAAGTCCCCCCCACCCCATCGCACCCCCCAAGTCCTCCCCATCCCATTGCACCCCCCACCCCATTGCAGCCCCCATCCCTTTGTACCCCCCAAATCCCCCCCCACCCCATCGCACCCCCCACCCCATTGCAACCCCCCACCCCATTGCAACCCCCCCATCCCATCGCACCCCCCAAGTCCTCCCCATCCCATTGCACCCCCCGCCCCATTGCAACCCCCCATCCCATCGCACCCCCCAAGTCTCCCTCACCCCATTGCAACCCCCCCATCCCATCGCACCCCCCAAGTCCCCCCCATCCCATTTCACCTCCCTCCCCATTGCAGCCCCCATCCCATTGCAACCTCCCCCGTCCCATCGCACCCCCCAAGCTCCCCATCCCATCGCACCCCCCAAGCCCCCTCACCCCATTGCAACCCCCCCCATCCCATCGCACCCCCCAAGCCCCCCACCCCATCCCCGCGCCCCATCCCGCATCCACACGCCGCATAGCGGCCACCTCCACATTTATTGCCACCAAGCCGGGGTAGGGGGGGTGCCAAGCCGCGGGGAGGAGATGTGTGTGTGTGGGGGGGGGGTGTCCGTGCACGCGCGGGGACATCAGGCGACAACCCGGCCCGTGTCACTCGGCCGAGCCCTTGTGGCGCCGCTTGGAGGGCGGCACGAGCCGGCGCGGCAGGTCGGCCGGGAGCCCGCGGCCCTCCAGCTTGGCCCCGATGAGGTGGCCGGCCAGGGCGAACTCCTCGTGGTCCAGCTTGCCGTCGCCGTCCACGTCGCTGAGCTGCCAGATGCGGCCGAGCACGGAGCGGGGCAGGCGCGACTCCAGCATCCAGCCCCGCGCCTGGCGCCCGCTCAGCTTCCCCTCGGCCGGCGCCAGCGTGTAGAAGATCTCGTCGTACTTGGGCTTGTCCTTGGTCACCACCCACTCGTCGCCCGCCTCCTCGTCCTCCTCTTCCTCGCGCTCGTCGGCGCCGGGGGCGAAGGGGCCGCCGCGGGCGCCCTCGAAGGCGCCGCCGTGGAGCTCCGGGGCCGGCGCCTCCCGCTCCTCGCGCCGCAGCAGCGGCACCAGCGCCGCCACGTCCCGCTGCAGCAGCTCCTCGAGGGCCGCCAGCGGCCGCCCCTTGGGCGCGGGGAGCTTGGAGAAGTCCCGGGCCAGGAGCTGCTCCTGCGGGGACGCGGGGACGGCGTGAGCGGGGGGGGCGCGGGGACACGGGGCACCGTGAGCGAGGGGGACAAGGGGACATGGGGACAGCGTGAGCGGGGAGGGCACGGGGACACTGTGAGCGGGGGGGACAAGGGGCAGCGTGAGCGGGGGGGATACGGGGACACCGTGAGCGGGGGGGATACGGGGACACCGTGAGCGGGGGGGACGCGGGGACACCGTGAGCGGGGGGGATACGGGGACACTGTGAGCCAGGGGGACACGGGGACACCGTGAGCGGGGGGGACACGGGGACACTGTGAGCCAGGGGGACACGGGGACACCGTGAGCGGGGGGGACGCGGGGACACCGTGAGCGGGGGGGATACGGGGACACTGTGAGTCAGGGGGACACGGGGACACCGTGAGCGGGGGGACACGGGGACACCGTGAGCGGGGGGGAACAAGGGACAGCGTGAGCGGGGGGGACAGGGGACACCGTGAGCGGGGGGGACAAGGGACAGCGTGAGCGAGGGGGACAAGGGACAGCGTGAGCGGGGGGGGGGCACGGGGACAGCGTGAGTGGGGGGGACAAGGGACAGCGTGAGCAGGGGGGACACGGGGACATGGGGACACCGTGAGCAAGGGGGACATGGGACGCCATGAGCAAGGGGAGAGGGGACAGCGTGAGCAAGGGGGACACGGGGACACGGGGACACCGTGAATGGGGGGGACATGGGGACACCGTGAGCGGGGGGGGGGGGCATGGGGACACGGGGCGCCGTGAGCGAGGGGGACACCGTGAGCGAGGGGACATGGGACAGCATAAGTGAGAGGGGACACGGGGACATCGTGAGCGGGGGGACACGGGGACATCGTCAGTGACGGGGACACGGGGACCCAGGGCGCCGTGAGTGCGGGGACATGGGGACACCGTGAATGAGGGGGACATGGGGACATCGTGAGCG
The DNA here is from genome assembly GCF_059628265.1 of Tinamus guttatus. NCBI lineage: Eukaryota > Metazoa > Chordata > Aves > Tinamiformes > Tinamidae > Tinamus > Tinamus guttatus. Next base: position 24,086 of record NW_028290095.1, read on the forward strand.
GGGGGTACACGGGGACACGGGGCACCGTGGGCCAGGGGGGGGACAGGAATAGGGGTCAGGAAACACGGGGACATGGGACACAATGAGAGTGACACAGGGACACAGGGATAGGGGACACGGTGAGCAGGACACAGGGAGATGGCGAGTGTGACATGGGGCCACGGGGGACACAGGGACACGACGAGCAGCACGTGGGGACACAGCAGAATGTGGGGACACTGTGAGCGTGGCATGGGGACAGGCGACGCAGTGAGTGTGACACAGGGGCACAACGAGCAGGACACGTGCGACAGGGCACGGCGGCTGCAAGAAGCCGATCCGGGGACCCACGCGGTGCAGAAAAGCCGATTAAAACTCGTTTTCCAGGTGCAAAAGAGCAGCGCATCCAGGTGCAACAGCGGCGTGTCCGGATGCAACGGAGAGGGGCGTCCGGGGGTGCTAAAAGCTCCCAAAAAGTGGATCCGAGCGGCTTATCCAGGGAATGGAGCCGTTTTCCAAGTGCGATAGAGCAGGATATCCGAGTGCAACGCGGAGCGCTGGTTATCGCACCTCCCGGAGACACAAAGCGGATTAAAGCCGGTTATCCGGGTGCAAAAAAGCTGGTTCTGGGATGCCGTGGTGCAAGGAAGCAGGTGGGAGCCGGTTATCCGGGTGCAGCAAGCGGCTTTTCCAGGTGCGGAAAGAGCATTTCCCGTGCGCAAAGCGGGTTTTCTGGGTGCGGAAAGCGGGATTTCTGGGCGCAGAGAGCGCGTTTTTCGGTGCGCGAAGCGGGATCCCCGTGCCCACCTGCATGCGGGCGCAGTCCGGGAAGTCTCCGGGCGGGATGTGCTGCTCCATCTGGATGCGGGCGAAGAGCAGCGGCAGTTTGGCGATGAGCTGCTTCTTCTTGCTGCCCTTGCCGAACACGGCCGGCATCTCCTTCTTGAGCAGCCCCATGATGTGCGCGTGCACCTGCGGTGGCCGATGTCAACGGGGCCCAGGCGTCCGGGCACCCCCCCGCGACGCCCGCGTGGGTTTTTGGGGCTGTTTCGGGGCTTTTGGGGGGATCGTGGTGTGCAAGGTTTGCTTCCTGTGGGACCGTGGGGTGGGAGTGAGTCTAATCCCCATCCCGCCCCGTTCCCATTCCCGGGAGCCGCCTTGGCCCCCGTCCTGGAAAATCCCGGCTCCGGGCGGCTCCGGGTGGGAGGAAACCCCGGGCGCGCAAAGCGCCGCGGCCGCAGGTGGCCGGAAAAGATAAGGAGGGAAAAACGGCTCTGGGAAACGCCGGCCGCTTCCGCCCGGCCGGCCCGACGCCGGGGTGAGGGGCTCAGCCCCGCAATGGACCCGTTCCAGGGGGGGCGCTAATTACTCCCTAACGAGGGCGGCGGAAGGCTCCGCTAACGAGGAAACCGGGCCAGGATGCGGCCGGGCCGGGGGTATTGTTGGAGCCGGGGGGGGAACCGCGCCAGGACCCCCCTCCCTCCCGCCCGCCGCGAGGGGCCCAGGCGTCCGGGCTCTGCAGGTGCCGAATGTGGGTCAGAGGAATCGGAGCCGGGAGGGGACCCGGGGGTCCTGGTTCTGTCCCAAGTGTCTCGGTCCCAGCTCTGGATGGGGGGAACCAGAGCCGGGAGGGGACCCAGGGGTCCTGGTTCTGTCCTGAGTGTCCCGGTCCCAGCTCTGGATGGGGGGAACCAGAGCCAGGAGGGGACCCAGGAGTCCTGGTTCTGTCCCAAGTGTCCCGGTCCCAGTTCTGGATGGAGGGAACCAGAGCCAGGAGGGGACCCAGGGGTCCTGGTTCTGTCCCATGGGAACTGGGAGGGGACCCAAGTATCCCGGTCCCAGCTCTGGATGGAGGGAACCGGAGCCGGGAGGGGACCCAGGGATCCTGGTTCTGGCCCATGTGTCCCAATCCCAGCTCTGGATGGAGGGAACCGGAGCCGGGAGGGGACCCAGGGGTCCTGGTTCTGTCCCATGAGTCCCGGTCCCAGCTCTGGATGGAGGGAACCAGAGCCAGGAGGGGACCCAGGGGTCCTGGTTCTGTCCCATGGGAGCCGGGAGGGGACCCGAGTGTCCCGGTCCCAGCTCTGGATGGGGGGAACCGGAGCCGGGAGGGAACTCAGGAGTCCTGGTTCTGTCCCATGAGTCCCGGTCCCAGCTCTGGATGGAGGGAACCGGAGCCGGCAGGGGACCCAGGGGTCCTGGTTCTGTCCCATGTGTCCCGGTCCCAGCTCTGGCTGGGGGAAACCGGAGCCGGGAGGGGACCCAGGGGTCCTGGTTCTGTCCCGAGTGTCCCAGTCCCAGCTCTGGATGGAGGGAACCGGAACCGGGAGGGGACCCGGGGGTCCTGGTTCTGTCCCATGAGTCCCAATCCCAGCTCTGGATGAAGGGAACCAGAACCAGGAGGGAACCCAGGGGTCCTGCTCTGCAGCAAGGAGAGGATCCGGGCGCCCCGGTCCCAGCTCCGCGGCGCTCGGGACGGTGCCCGGGTCTCCGCACACGGGAAGCGGCTCGGAGGGGCCCCGGCGTCCGGGCAGGCGCTCACCCGGACCAGTCGCGCCCTCTTGACCAGGTCGTTGAGCTTGCGCAGGGCCGAGTTGCGGGGCAGGTTCTGGATGTCGCGGAACAAATCCTGCTCCTCCAGCTCGAAGAGGCGCCGGTTGTCGGCCACGAGCAGCGGTTCGGCCCAGAAGGAGCCGATGAAGACGCGCAGCACCTCGGGGGTGCCGAACACCTTCCCCAGCGACCACATGAGCGCCCCGTACACCCGCATGAGCTGCTGCGTCTCCACCGTGTCGGCCTTGTTGAGCACCACGCGGATCTTGTCCTCGTTGCCCCGCAGCGCCCGGATGGCCTCGGAGAACTCGTCCGAGATCTCCAGCTTGTGCGCGTCGAAGAGCAGGACGATGAGGTCCACGCGCTCCGCGAACCACTGCAGCACGGCCGCGAAGTCGTAGCCTGCGGGGACGGCGGGGCCTGAGCGGGGACGGCCCCCCGGGATCCCCCCCGGGTCCCTGCACCAGAGGGATGTGCCATGGGGGGAGATGGGGGCACATCTGGAATGGGGGGGGGGCAGATGGGGGCACATCTGGAGATGGAGCCGGGTGCCCCTCTGGAGCCTGCAGGACATGGGGGGCATCGGGATGGAACATCTGGGCATGGGGGGGATATGGGGACACATCTGGAGATGGAGCCGGGTGCCCCTCTGGAGCCGGGGACGGCACGTCCTGAGCCGGGACATCCCCCCCGGGATCTCCCCGTATCCCTGCACCGGGCACAGCTGGAGCCCGCGGCACAGCTGGAACGGGGTGGGGGGAGATGGGGGCGCACCTGGAATGGGGGGGAGGTGGGGGCACATCTGGAGCGGGGGGGGGATATGGGAACACATCTGGAGATGGAGCCGGGTCCCCTCTGGAGCCGGGGACGGCGGGACCTGAGCGGGGACGTCCCCCCGGGATCCCCCCCGGGTCCCTGCAGCGGGCACAGCTGGAGCGGGGGGGCGAGATGGGGGCACATCTGGAGCATGGGGGGAGATGGGGACACATCTGGAGTTGGAGGTGGGAGCCGGGTGCCCCTCTGGAGCCTGCGGGACACGGGGGGCATCGGGATGGAACATCTGGGCATGGGGGGGGGAGATGGGGACACATCTGGAAATGGAGTCGGGTGCCCCTCTGGAGCCTGCGGGGACGGCGCGTCCTGAGCCGGGACATCCCCCCGGGATCTCCCCGTATCCCTGCACCGGGCACAGCTGGAGCCCGCAGCACAGCTGGAACAGGGTGGGGGGAGATGGGGGCGCACCTGGAATGGGGGGGAGGTGGGGGCACATCTGGAGCGGGGGGGGGATATGGGAACACATCTGAAGATGGAGCCGGGTGCCCCTCTGGAGCCGGGGACGGCGGGACCTGAGCGGGGACGTCCCCCCGGGATCCCCCCCGGGTCCCTGCACGGGGCACAGCTGGAACGGGGGGGGGGATGGGGGCACATCTGGAGATGGAGGGAGATGGGGGCGCATCTGGAGATGGAGCCGGGTGCCCCTCTGGAGCCGGCAGGACACGGGGGGCATCCGGATGCAACATCTGGGCATGGGGGGGGGAGATGGGGACACATCTGGAGATGGAGCCGGGTGCCCCTCTGGAGCCGGGGACGGCGGGGCCTGAGCGGGGACGTCCCCCCGGGATCCTCTCCGTATCCCTGCACCAGGCACAGCTGGAACGGGGGGGGGAGATGGGGGCACATCTGGAGCATGGGGGGAGATGGGGACACATCTGGAGTTGGAGGTGGGAGCCGGGTGCCCCTCTGGAGCCTGCGGGACACGGGGGGCATCGGGATGGAACATCTGGGCATGGGGGAGGGAGATGGGGACACATCTGGAGATGGAGGGAGATGGGGGCGCATCTGGAGATGGAGCCGGGTGCCCCTCTGGAGCCGGCAGGACATGGGGGGGCATCGGGATGGAACATCTGGGCATGTGGGGGGGGAGATGGGGACACATCTGGAGATGGAGGGAGATGGGGGCACATCTGGAGCGTGGGGGGAGATGGGGGCACATCTGGAGATGCAGCTGGGTGCCCCTCTGGAGTCAGCAGGACATGGGGGGGCATCGGGATGGAACATCTGGGCATGGGGGGGTGGAGCGGGGGCACATCTGGAGCATGGGGGGAGATGGGGGCACATCTGGAGATGGAGCCGGGTGCCCCTCTGGAGTCGGCAGGACATGGGGGGGCATCCGGATGCAACATCTGGGCATGGGGAGGGAGATGGGGCACATCTGGAGATGGAGGGAGATGGGGACACATCTGGAGATGGAGCCGGGTGCCCCTCTGGAGCCGGCAGGACACGGGGGGCATCAGGATGGAACATCTGGGCATGGGGGGGGAGATGGGGGCACATCTGGAGATGGAGGGAGATGGGGGCACATCTGGAGTGTGGGGGGAGAGGGGGACACATCTGGAGATGGAGCCGGGTGCTCCTCTGGAGCCGGCAGGACACGGGGGGCATCCGGATGCAACATCTGGGCATGGGGAGGGAGATGGGGACACATCTGGAGATGGAGGGAGATGGGGGCACATCTGGAGATGGAGCCGGGTGCCCCTCTGGAGCCTGCGGGACATGGGGGGCATCGGGATGGAACATCTGGGCATGGGGGGGTGGAGTGGGGGCACATCTGGAGCATGGGGGGAGATGGGGGCATATCTGGAGTGTGGGGGGAGATGGGGGCACATCTGGAGATGCAGCTGGGTGCCGCTCTGGAGTTGGCAGGACATGGGGGGGCATCGGGATGGAACATCTGGGCATGGGGAGGGAGATGGGGCACATCTGGAGATGGAGGGAGATGGGGGCACATCTGGAGATGGAGCCGGGTGCCCCTCTGGAGCCGGCGGGACATGGGGGGCATCGGGATGGAACATCTGGGCATGGGGGGGAGATGGGGGCACATCTGGAGTTGGAGCCGGGTGCCCCTCTGGAGCCGGCAGGACACGGGGGGCATCGGGATGGAACATCTGGGCATGGGGGGGGAGATGGGGGCACATCTGGAGCCGGCCCTGGGGACCAGGGGTGTGAGTGTGTGTGTGTGGGGGGGCATCACATCTGGGCCGGAGCCGGGGACAGGCGCACAGCTGGCCCGGAGCCGCGGCCACATCTGGATGCGGGGATGCTGCGGGGGGTCCCCACGGGTGCGCCGAGCGCGGGCGGCCTCGGCGGGCGCCCTTACCGCGGCTCACGCGCTGCTTGGCCCCGGACAGGATGCCCGGCGTGTCGATGATGCTGATGCTCTCCAGCACCTGGTTGGGCAGGTGGGCGCACATGAACCTGCCCGGGGAGGCGACGCGTCAGCGCCCGGACGCCTGGGCCCCTTGCGCCACGGGGCAGCCGCCCCAGTGCAGCCGCATCGTCCCCCGGTGCAGCCCCATTGCAGCCCCATTGCCCCCCACTGCAGCCGCATTGCTCCCCAGTGCAGCCGCATTGCAGCCCCACTGTCCCCCAGTGCAGCCCCGTTGCCCCTCATTGCAGCTGCATTGCCCCATTGCCCCCACTGCAGCCCCATTGCAGCTGCATTGTCCCCAGTACAGCTGCATTGCCCCCATTGCAGCTGCATTGCCCCTATTGCCGCCCCATGGCAGCCCCATTGCCCCTATTGCAGCCCCGTTGCCGCCCATTGAAGCCGCATTGCAGCTGCATTGCCCCATTGCAGCCCCGTTGCAGCCCCTGTTGCCCCCATTGCAGCTGGATTGCCCCTATTGCCGCCCCATTGCAGCCCCATTGCAGTCCCATTGCCCCCATTGCAGCTGCATTGCCCACATTGCCCCCATTGCAGCCCCATTGCCCCATTGCAGTCCCATTGCAGCCCCATTGCCCCCATTGCAGCTACATTGCCCCCATTGCCCCCATTGCCACCCCATTGCCCCCATTGCAGCCCCATTGCCCCACTGCAGCCCCCATTGCCCCACTGCAGCCCCATTGCCCCATTGCCCCCCATTGCCCCCATTGCAGCCGCATTGCCCCATTGCAGCCCCATTGCCCCATTGCCCCCATTGTCCCCATTGCAGCACCATTGCCCCATTGCCCCCATTGCCCCCATTGCAGCCGCATTGCCCCCATTGCAGCTACATTGCCCCATTGCCCCCCATTGCCCCATTGCAGCCCCATTGCCCCATTGCCCCTCATTGCCCCACTGCAGCCCCATTGCCCCATTGCAGCCCCATTGCAGCTGCATAGACCCCATTGCAGCTGCATTGCCCCTATTGCTGCCCCGTTGCAGCTCCATTGCCCCCGTTGCACCCATTGCAGCTGCGTGGTCCCCATTGCAGTCTCATTGCCCCATTGCAGCTGCATTGCCCCTATTGCTGCCCCATTGCAGCCCCATTGCCCCCATTGCAGCCCCATTGCCCCATTGCAGCCCCATTGCTCCCATTGCCCCACTGCAGCCCCATTGCCCCATTGCAGCCCCATTGCCCCGCATTGCAGCCCCATTGCCCCATTGCAGCCCCATTGCCCCCATTGCAGCCCCCTTGCCCCATTGCAGCCCCATTGCCCCCATTGCAGCCCCCTTGCCCCATTGCAGCCCCCTTGCCCCCATTGCAGCCCCATTGCCCCATTGTAGCCCCATTGCCCACATTGCCCCCATTGCAGCCCCATTGCCCCCATTGCAGCCCCATTGCCCCACTGCAGCCCCATTGCAGCCCCCTTGCCCCATTGCAGCCCCATTACAGCCCCACTGCAGCCCCGTTGCCCCCCGGTGCCCCCCCGGGCCTGACTCGCTCTTTCCGAGGCGGCGGCACCGGAGCCCTTGGCAGCGCCGCCGCATTCCTGACGTCTGGCTCATCCATCCCGGCCGGGGGCCAGCGCCACCCCCCCCCGCCCCGTCCATTCCTGCAGGAGAGGGGGAGGATCCCGGGGGATTTTCCAGCGGGAAGGAGCTCCCGGCCCCCCCAAACAGCCCCCCCCCCGCGCAGGGCGAGGCTCGAAGTTTCCAGCCGGAGGCTCCGTTTTGGAGCAAAGAGCGCCAAAAAACAGGGGAAAAAAAAGGGCAGGGAGGGGTGGAAAAACGGGGGGAAAGGGAAAGAGGAGCCCCCGGACGCCTGGGCCCCCCGGGGCGCGCTCACCGGTTGAGGAAGGTGTTTCCGAAGGGGTTGAGCTTGCGGAAGGGCTTCTTGGGGTCCACGATGAGCGCGTTGCCCGGCGTGATGCCCGCGCTGTCGCCGTGCATGACGGCCACGAAGCAGTCGGTGGTGGGTTCGGGCCCCACGCGGCTCCCGGGCACGTCCTGCTCCAGCAGGTAGCGGATGAAGGTGGTTTTCCCGGTGGAATACTGCCCGGCCACCAGGACCATGGGCTTGGAGTCGAAGTCGGCGTCTTCCAGCGGCGGCGAGTGGAAGTCGTGGAAGCCGCAGAGCTCCTCGAGCGGGAGCAGCTTGGTCTTGTAGAGCTCCTTGAGGCTCTCGGTGACCGTGCGCACGGCCTCGGGGCCCTTCTCCTGCTTCTTCAGCCAGCTGAACATGGCGGCCCGGTCCGGTCCGGTCCGATCCGCGCCCGGGCGGCCGCCGCGGCTCGGCCCGGCTCGAGGGGGGTCCGGTTCGGTTCGGTTCGGGGGGGACCGGTTTGGGGGTCCCAGCTCAGAGGGTGCCGGTTCTGATCAACTCGGGGGGGGTCCCGGTTCAGTTCGCAGGGTCTCGGTTCGGTCCCGGTTGGGCTCAGCGGGTCCTGGTTCGCTCCGGAGGTCCCGGTTGGTTCTGTGGTCTCAGCCCGGTTCAGGGTCCCGGTTCAGCTCGGGGGGTCCCGGTTCGGCTCAGGGGGTCCCGGTTGGGCTCAGCGGGTCCTGGTTTGCTCCGGAGGTCCCGGTTGGTTCTGTGGCCTCAGCCCGGTTCAGGGGTCCCAGTTCAGCTCAAGGGGGTCCCGTCTCGGTCCCGGTTCGGCTCAGGGGGTCCTGGGTCGCTTCAGAGGTCCCGGTTCGCTCTGGAGGTCCCGGTTGGTTTTGTGGTCTCAGCCCGGTTCAGGGGTCCTGGTTCAGCTCGAGGGGGTCCTGGTTCAGCCCAGGGGGGTCCCGGTTCAGCCTGGGGGGGTCCCGTCTCGGTCCCGGTTCGGTTCAGGGGGTCCCGGTTCAGCTCGGGGGGGTCCCGTCTCGGTCCCGGTTCAGCTCAGGGGGTCCCGGCTCAGCTCAAGGGTTTTGCTTCTGTTCTGGGGGGGTCTCAATTTGGTCCCGGTTCGGGGGCGGTCCCGGTTCGGCCCGGGGGGGTCTCGGTTCAACTCGGGGGTCCCGGTTTGGTTCCGGGGGTCCCGGTTTGGGCAGGCCCTGGATCGGTCCCTGTTCAGGGGGGTCCCTGTTCGGCTCAGGGCGTCCCGGTTCGGGGCGGTCCCGGTTCAGTCCAGATTCGGCTCCGGGGGTCCCGGTTCGGTCCCGGGAATCCCGCGGCCCCCGGGGGCTTTTGCGGCCTCGGGACGGGGAGCGCGAGAAAGTGATGGAAAAATCCCCCCCCCGGGGCGGTTCCGGCCGCGATTCCCCCGCTCCCGAGTCGCTTCCAGGCGGGAATCCCGGTGCCGGCGGGAAGGAGCCGCCGCTTCCCGCGGGATCGGCCGCCGCTTCCCTTGTTTTGCTGCTCTTTTTGGGCAGGGAAAATCCTGCCGCGACGTCGCGGATCCCGCGGAGCCTCTGGGAGCGGCCGGGAGCGGCGGGGCACAAAAGGGCCGGGGCTCCGCGCCGCGCGGATTAGCATAAATTAGCATAGATTAGCATAGAGCAGCGGCGGGCGGGAGCAGCGGCGCGCGAGCCGTTAAAATAAATAAATAAAGGAATTAATTAAATATATGGGACTTTTCCCCGGGCTCTCGGGAAGCGGGAATGCGGCGCCACCAGGCGAGGGCTCCCGGCAGCGGGAGCAGCTCCCGGTCCCATCCCGGTCCCATCCCGGTCCCATCCCGCTCCCAACACCCATCCCGCTCCCATCCCATTCCCCGTCCTGCCCCGCTGCCATCCCATTCCCCGTCCTGCTCCCCATCGCATTCCCATCCCATTCCGCATCCCATTCCCCGTCCTGCCCCGCTGCCATCCCATTCCCCGTCCTGCTCCCCATCGCATTCCCATCGCATTCCCATCCCCCTCCACATCCCATTCCCCATCCTGCTCCCCATCGCATTCCCATCGCATTCCCATCCCGCTCCCATCCCATTCCCCGTCCTGCCCCACTGCCATCCCATTCCCCGTCCTGCTCCCCATCGCATTCCCATCCCATTCCGCATCCCATTCCCCGTCCTGCCCCGCTGCCATCCCATTCCCCATCCTGCTCCCCATCACATTCCCATCGCATTCCCATCCCGCTCCCTTCCCATTCCCCGTCCTGCCCCGCTGCCATCCCATTCCCCATCACATTCCCATCGCATTCCCATCCCGCTCCCATCCCATTCCCCGTCCTGCCCCGCTGCCATCCCATTCCCCATCACATTCCCATCGCATTCCCATCCCGCTCCGCATCCCATTCCCTGTCCTGCCCCGCTGCCATCCCATTCCCCATCCTGCTCCCCATCGCATTCCCATCCCGCTCCCATCCCATTCCCCATCCTGCCCCGCTGCCATCCCATTCCCCATCCTGCTCCCCATCGCATTCCCATCACATTCCCATCCCACTCCGCATCCCATTCCCCGTCCTGCCCCGCTGCCATCCCATTCCCCATCCTGCTTCCCATCGCATTCCCATCCCGCTCCCATCCCATTCCCCGTCCTGCTCCCCATCGCATTCCCATCGCATTCCCATCCCGCTCCCATCCCATTCCCCGTCCTGCCCCGCTGCCATCCCGTTCCCCATCCTGCTCCCCATCGCATTCCCATCCCGCTCCCATCCCATTCCCCGTCCTGCCCCACTGTCATCCCATTCCCCATCCTGCTCCCCATCGCATTCCCATCGCATTCCCATCCCGCTCCCATCCCATTCCCCGTCCTGCCCCGCTGCCATCCCATTCCCCATCCTGCTCCCCATCGCATTCCCATCCCGCTCCCATCCCATTCCCCGTCCTGCCCCGCTGCCATCCCATTCCCCATCCTGCTCCCCATCACATTCCCATCGCATTCCCATCCTGCTCTGCATCCCATTCCCCGTCCTGCCCCGCTGCCATCCCATTCCCCATCCCGCTCCCATCCCATTCCCCGTCCTGCCCCGCTGCCATCCCATTCCCCATCCTGCTCCCCATCGCATTCCCATCACATTCCCATCCCGCTCCCATCCCATTCCCCGTCCTGCCCCGCTGCCATCCCATTCCCCATCCTGCTCCCCATCGCATTCCCATCGCATTCCCATCCCATTCCGCATCCCATTCCCCATCCTGCCCCATTCCCCTCCCATTCCCCATCCCGCTCCCCATCGCATTCCCATCCCGCTCCCATCCCATCCCCATTCCATTCCCTCTGCAATCCCATCCCACTTCCGATCCTCACCCCGCTCCGCATCCCGTTCCCCATCCCAGCGGACATCAGGAAACATCCCACCTGGAAGCTGCTCCGGCCAGGAATTCCCTGCTCCGACCGCTGACTTCCCGCTCCGGCCAAGCTGCAGGAGCTGCTGGGAAGCCCCCGGATCCCCATCCCGGCACATCCCGGAATCTCCCAATCCGACCCCAAGAAACACAGAGCGCCGCCCGGGGCAGTTTTTAAAAAGAGCGATTTAATTTACACAGAAGTACTAAATGTACATAATTCTTTAAAAAAATCGTTATACACAATAAATACAGTACAAAATTATTTTATAGCACTATGTTGTGTCTCGAGCTGCGGGGCCGGGATCCTCCGGATCCGCTGGCGCTTCCGGAGGGTCCGGACCCGCTCCTTGATTTTGGGGGATTTTTGTGTTTTTTCGTGTTTTTTTTTTTTTGCATTTTTCCCTGGGAGAAACGCCGGGTTTGACCCCAAACCGCGGCCCCTTCCCCGGTGCCGGATGAGGCGGGAAAGGGCCGAGCGGGATAATGGGAAGAGCCGGAGCGCGTCCGGAGCATCCCGGTCCCCGCGCTCCTTCCCGGGGGGAACAGAACGGACACGAAACGAAAGCCAAACGCTTTAATATACATTTTTTTTTCTTTTTTATATATAGGTGGGTATATATAAAAAAAGAAGGAACCGCCGAATGGGGGGCGCCCGGGACCCCTCGTCCCTTATTGCTGCGCTCGATCCCGGCGCAAAACTGGGAAAAAGGGAACAGGGAAGCGCTGCAGCCTCCTTTTTGGGGGAAAACCAGCGGGAATGCTGCGTCGGCGGGAATGCTGCTTCCCGCTCCTGCTTTTTGGAAACGAATCGGCTTTTTCTTCTCCTTTTCCTGCCTGTGGAAGGAGCCGGTGCCAAGCGAGCCCTGTGCCCCATTCCCGGCCACATTCCCGGGAAATCCCGGGTGCTTTAAGGCCTCTTTTGGGTGAGGACGGCGGAGCCGGGAAGCAGGGGGATCCCAAACCCCTTTAGGCTTCCCGGCCTGCGGAAAAGGCCGCGATTCCCGTGCGCGATTCCCGGCTCCGGAGCGAGCGGAGGGATCAGTGCAAGGATAAGGAATACTGCTGAGGATGAGCAGCAGGAAAATCCCGGCTGCAGGTCGGCTCGTGCCCCACATTCCTGGCGCACATTCCCGCTCTATCCATGCGCATCCATAGGCGCTGCCGGCGGGAATACGCGGGGACAAGCGGGAACGCGGCCGCGCGTTTCCCCACAGAACCGGCGCTTCCCGCCCCTGCCCGGAGCAGCGCGAGGAAACAGCGGGTTTTGGGGAGAAACTTCCCGATTTCCGGAAGCCGAGCCGGGAAAGCAGAGCCTGGGAAGAGGGAAAAGCCAAGCGGGCGCTGGGGAAGGGGGAAAGCGGAGCCGAGATCCCGGGATTAGTGTCTGTGCCGCCTTCCTGCCTTCGCTTCCCGTCCTCTCCTGCTCCGGGAGCGACGGGAACACTTTGGGAAAAACCTCCGGAAGCGGCTTGGGAATGAACTGAAACCCACGGCTCAACCTGGGACCTCTCCGACCTCCCTCCGGCTCCGGGATCCGGGGGGAGCGGGAAAGAGAACGGAGCCCGGTCGGATATTCGGGATTCGCCGCTTGTTATGGACTCTAATTACGGACGGCCCGCGCTCCGCGGCTGCTCCGGTGGGAACGTGGCCGCGCGGAGCGCCGGGAAGCGGCCCCGGAGCCGCCCGCCCTTCCCTGCTCCGCTTCCCGCTCCGGTTCCCCGATCCAGTTCCCCGCTCTGGTTCCCCGATCCGGTTCCCGCTCTGGTTCTCCGATCTGGTTCCCCGCTCCGGTTCCCCGCTCCGGTTTCCCACTCTGGTCCCCACTGCAGTTCCCACTCCGGTTTCCCAATGCGGTTCCTGCTCTGGTTCCCGCTGTGGTTCCCCGCTCCGGTTTCCCGCTCTGGTTCCCCGCTCCGGTTCCCAGTCCAGTTCCTGCTCTGGTTCCCGCTCCGGTTCCCCGGTCCAGTTCCCAGTCCGGTTCCCGCTCGGATTCCCGCTGTGGTTCCCCACTCTGGTTTCCCACTGTGGTTCCCCGCTCCGGTTCTGCACTGTGGTTTCCCGCTCCGGTTCCCCGATGCAGTTCCCTGCTCTGGTTCCCCGATCCGGTTCCCCGCTCCGCTTCCCGCTCCGGTTTCCCGATGCAGTTCCCTGCTCTGGTTCCCGCTCCGGTCCCCGCTCCGGTTCCCACTGCGATTTCCCGCTGCGATTTCCCGCTCCGGTTCCTGCTCTGGTTCTGCACTGCGGTTTCCCGCTCCGGTTCCCCGCTCCGGTTCCCCGCTCCGGTTCCCGCTCCGGTTCCTGCTGTGGTTTCCTGCTCTGGTCTCTGCTCCGGTTCCCGCTCTGGTTCTGCACTGCGGTTTCCCGCTCCGGTTCCCGCTGTGATTTCCCGCTCCAGTTCCCGCTGCGGTTCCTGCTGTGATTTCCTGCTCCGGTCTCTGCTCCTGTTCCCGCTGCGGTTCCTGCTCCGGTTCTGTGGTTTCCTGCTCCGGTCTCTGCTCCCGTTCCCGCTCCGTTCCCCGCTCCCGCTCCGCTCTTTCCTGTTATCTATTCAACGTCCTGGCCCCGAGGGCTCCGTTGTGGTTGGGGGCCAGCAGAGCGTCCGTGCGGCGCGGCGGGGACGAGAAGGGCGGCGAGGACGACGACGACGACGACGACGCGGCGGCCGCGGCGCCGGTGCCGCCGCGCGTGGCCGGCGCGGCGACCGGCGCCTGCTGCAGGTTCAGGATGCTGTCGATGGCGCTTTGCAGGTGCTCGTGCAGCGCGTCGTCCTGGGGGCTGTCGCTGGAGAAACTCGCGTTGTCCACGTCCAGCGACTCCGATTTGCGCCGTTTCGGCGCCAGCGGCGCCTCCCACGCGGCGTTGGGGGCATCCGGGGGCTCCGCTTTGATCATCCCGCGGTAAAACTCGTCCTCGGCCTCCGCCAGCTCCTTCATGAGCCCCCCGGCCGGCTCCTTCCCCGCTCCGCGCGCCAGGAAGAGCAGCTTGGAGCCCTCCTCCGCGCGCCCCTTTCCCGATGGAACGCCGCGGGATCCGGCATCCGCTTTTCCACCCACCACGGCATCCACGTTCTCCCGGTAGGTTTTCCGCAGCGGCAGGCGGCAATAGGTGGCCGGGGGCTTCTTGTCGGCGGGCTCCACGGTGCCGTTGAGCTGCGCGGTACCGGTACCGGGTCCTTTGGCACCGCGCGGCGCCGGCGGCTGGTGCACCGGGTCCAGCGCCGTGTTGTGGACCACCTTGCTGAGCCCGGCCTCCTGCTTGATCTTGAGCTTGAGGCCGATGCGGCTGCGCGCCTCGTACGTCTTCATGGGCGGCCGGCTCCGCGACGGCAGCGCGTCGGCGTCGTCCAGAACCGGCACCGGCGCCGTTTTGGCCCACGTCACCGAGGCGGCGCCGCCGGCGCCGTGTTTGATGACCAGTTTGGTCGGGGGGAGCGGCGGCGCCGGCGCCGATTGGAGGGTCTCGGATGCGGGCGCTGCCGGAGACGCCGCGGTCGGGGCGCGCGATGCCGACACGTACTCGTCTGCAACGGGAATGCGGCGTCAGCGGGATGGGGATGAGGGCATTCCGTGGGATTGGGAATTGGGGAGGATGGGGCTGCGCTGGGGGTGCCCGTGTCCCGCTCCATCCCTTGTGTGCGGGATGGGGGATCCCGGGAAGGCAGCCTGGGGGGGAATCCTGCTGGGATTGGGGGGTTCCCGCTGGGATTGGGGGGTTCCCGCCAGGATGGAGGGATCCTGCTCAGATGGGGGATCCTGGGAAAGCAGCCTGGGGGGGGAATCCTGCTGGGATTGGGGGATTCCTGTTGGGATGGGGATCCTGGGAAGGCAGCCTGGGGGGGAATCCTGCTGGGATTGGGGGGATCCCGCCGGGATAGGGGATCCCAGGAAGGCAGCCGAGGGGGAATCCTGACGGGATTGGGGGGTTCCCACTGGGATAGGGGGATCCCGCTGGGATGGGGGGATCCCGCCGGGATGGGGGGAACCTGCCGGGATGGGGGAGATCCTGCTAGGATGAGGATCCTGGAAACATGCCCCAGCGGGAAATCCAAAACTCCCTGTATGGCCCCAAAACCCCCCATATGGCCCCAAAACCCCCCTGTATGGCCCCAAAACGCCCCATATGGCCCCAAACCCCCCGTACGGCCCCAAAACTGCCCGTATGGCCTCAAAATCCCCCATACGGCCCCAAAACCCCTGTTTGGCCCCAAGCCCCCCGTATGGCCCCGAAACGCCCCGTATGGCCCCAAAACCGCCCGTATGGCCTCAAAATCCCCCGTATGGCCCCAAAGCCCCCGTATGGCCCCAAAACCCCCGTATGGCCCCCAAACCCCCCGTACGGCCCCAAAACACCCTGTATGGCCCCAAAATGCCCCGTACAGCCCCAAAACCCCTCGTACGGCCCCAAAACCCCTCGTACGGCCCCAAAACCCCCTGTACAGCCCCAACCCCCCCGTATGGCTCCAAAACCCCCCGTACGGCCCCAAAACCCCCATATGGCCCCAAAACTCCCGTATGGCCCCAAATCCCCCCATACGGCCCCAAAACACCCTGTACCGCCCCAAAACCCCCTGTATGGCCCCAAAACGCCCCGTACAGCCCCAAAACGCCCCATACAGCCCCAAAACGCCCTGTACGGCCCAAAACCCCCCTTATGGCCCCAAAACCCCCCATATGGCCTCAAAATCCCCCGTATTGCACCAAGTCCCCTGTACGGCCCCAAAACACCCCCGTACATCCCCAAACCTCCCCGTACGGCCCCGAAATGCCCTGTACGGCCCCGAAACCCCCCGTATGGCCTCAAAATCCCCCGTATGGCCCCAAAACCCCCTGTACGGCCCCCAAACCCCCCATATGGCACCAAACCCCCTGTATGGCCCCAAACCCCCCGTATGGCCCCAAAATCCCCCTGTACGGGCCCCAAAACCCCGTGTATGGCCCCAAAATCCCCCGTACGGCCCCCAAACCCCCCATATGGCCCCCAAACCCCCCGTTTGACCCTGTTTTCGCCCCGTTCTGCACCCAGTTTCTCCTTGGAGCTGCTTGTCCAGTGCAAGTCCAGCAACCCCCTGTATGGCCCCAAAACCCCCTGTATGGTTCCAAAACCCCCTGTATGTCCCCAAAACCCCCTGTATGGCCCCAAAACCCCCCGTACGGCCCCAAAACTCCCTGTTTGGTCCCAAAACCCCCCGTATGGCCCCAAAACCCCCCGTACGGCCCCAAAACCGCCCGTATGGCCTCAAAATCCCCCATATGGCCCCAAAACCACCTGTACGGCCCAAAAAGCCCCCGTATGGCCCCAAACCCCCCATATGGCACCAAACCCCCCATATGGCCCCAAACCCCCTGTATGGCCCCAAACCCACCTGTACGGCCCCAAAACGCCCTGTACGGCCCCAAAACTGGCTGTATGTCCTCAAAATGCCCCGTACGCCCCCCAAACCCCCCATTTCGGCCCCGTTCCGCACCCGGTTTCTCCTTGGCCAGCTGCTTGTCTAGTGCAAGTCCAGCAACCCCCTGTGTGGCCCCAAAACCCCCTGTATGGCCCCAAAACCTCCTGTATGGCTCCAAAACGCCCCGTTTGGCTCCAAAACCCCCCCGTATGGCCCCAAAACGCCCCGTATGGCCCCAAAATGCCCTGTATGGCCCCAAAATCCCCCATACGGCCCCAAAACCCCCTGTACCGCCCCCAAACCCCCTGTATGGCCCCAAAACGCCCCGTACAGCCCCAAAACGCCCCATACAGCCCCAAAACGCCCTGTATGGCCCCAAAATCCCCCGTATGGCCCCAAAACTCCCTGTACGGCCCAAAACCCCCCTTATGGCCCCAAAACTCCCTGTATGATCCCAAAACCCCCCGTACGGCCCCAAAACCCCCCGTATGGCCCCGAACCCCCTGTACGGCCCCAAAATCCTGCGGTTTCGCCCCAAACCCCCCCGTTTCGGCCCCGTCGCGCACCCGGTTTCTCCTTGGCCAGCTGCTTGTCCAGTGTAAGTCCAGCAACCCCCTGTGTGGCCCCAAAACCCCCTGTATGGCTCCAAAACCCCCTGTATGGCCCCAAAACGCCCCGTACAGCCCCAAAACGCCCCATACAGCCCCAAAACGCCTTGTATGGCCCCAAAATCCCTCGTATGGCCCCAAAACCCCCTGTATGGCTCCAAAACCCCCTGTACGGCCCCAAAACTCCCTGTATGATCCCAAAACCCCCCGTACGGCCCCCAAACCCCCCGTATGGTCCCCAAACCCCCCGTTCGGCCCCCGTTTCGGCCCCGTCGCGCACCCGGTTTCTCCTTGGCCAGCTGCTTGTCCAGCGCCAGCATGGTCTTCTCCTCCTGGATGAACATGCGGTCGATCATGACCATCTCGGCGGACGGGCTGACCCTCTGCGGGGTGAGAGCGGGTCAGGGCGCGCGGCGGCGGCGGCGGCCGCGGCGCGCGAACGCGGCGCTTACCCGCGACTCCTCCAGCAGCAGCAGCCGGTACTTGTTGAGCATGGCCTGCGTGCGCCGCAGCAGCTGCGTGGACACCGCCTCGAACTCCTCGTCCACTGCGAACGGGACACGGGGTTTTCGGGATGCGGTGGGAAGCATGGAATGCTTAGGGATCGTCTAGTGCATCCCCTGCACACGCAGGGGCACCCAGAGCACGTGGGCTGCGGCCAAGAGGGTTTGGAGATCTCCAGAGAAGGAGACTCCACAACCTCTCTGGGCAGCCTGTCCAGGGCTCTGTCACCCTCAATATTAGGAATTTTTCCTTAAGTTCCTATGGAACTTTTGGTGCTTCAGTTTGTGGCCATTTTCTCTAGTCCTATCAGTGGCCACCACTGAAAAAGGCCACCCCATCCTCTTCATTCCCTCCCTTGAGGTACTTATGGACACGGATTAGGTCCCTTTTCCCCTTCTCTTCTCCAGCTGAACAGGCCCAGCTCCCTCAGCCTCTCCTCACAGGGCAGATGTTCCAGGTCCCTGATCATCCTTGTGGCCCTGCGCTGGACCCTCTCCAGCAGCTCCACATCCCTCTTGTGCTGTGGGGTCCAGAACTGGACACAATACTCCAGATGTGGACACGATACTCCAGAACTGGACACAATACTGCAGAACTGGACACAATGCTCCAGAACTGGACACGATACTCCAGATGTGGACACAATACTCCAGATGTGGACACAGTGCTCCAGGTGTGGACACAATACTCCAGAACTGGACACAATGCTCCAGATGTGGACACAATGCTCCAGATGTGGACACAATACTGCAGATGTGGACACAATACTCCAGAACTGGACACAATACTCCAGAGCTGGACGCAATACTGCAGAGCTGGACGCAATACTGCAGAGCTGGACACAATGCTCCAGATGTGGACACAATACTGCAGATGTGGACGCAATACTCCAGAACTGGACACAATGCTCCAGATGTGGACGCAATACTCCACATGTGGACACAATGCTCCAGACCTGGACACAATGCTCCAGAACTGGACACAATACTACAGATGTGGACACAATACTTGAGAACCGGACACAACACTCCAGATGTG